>NC_060124.1:565908261-566211278 GCF_021461395.2 Schistocerca americana
TCAGAATTTCTACCCACTAATTACTAAGTTATACCAAATTTATAATTATTAGTCTGTAATGACTGTCAATATTTCTGATGTCAAACATCTATGTCTGTGGTATAGCGTCTCAATTGTTTGTATGAATATGTGTGGCCATACCTTGGACGGTCACAAAGAACAAGAATAAGAAACAACCTACAAAGTACATAATAAAAAAAAAATTATTTACAAAATACAACACACAAAACCCCTCCATCTGTCCAGTAGAAACTGAAAGAAATGGTTTATTCATCAAGGTGACAAGGAATAAATTTATGACATGACAAGAGAAAAATCATCACCTTCCAATTAACCTCGTGCTGGAATCGGCACTGCATCACTAAATTACAATCATGAAGTAGAAAAACACAAGATAAATATTAAATTGACTTACGTCACACTACTATTTACACATTCATAAAATATGGCAGATACTCTCGCCTCTGGGCGTAAGAGTCATTTCACTCTGGAAAGAGAAAAGAAATCGTTTAAAGCACGACATAATTATCTAGGGCATAGTTCGGTTTTTTTGTTATGGACGACTGTTTCTGGATCGTCTTTCTTCTCGCGACCCTTAACGGTAAGCGTGTTACACTCTGATCTGAAAATATTGTCTACTACACAAAATTACGTCACGTTAAGTGCTTTCGTTTCTGCAATGGAGAAAACTTCCGTTGCGATCATGTTCCCTGTAATAAAGTCCTGCAATAAAGTCAACCTTAATAACAATAAGAAGACTAACAACACTATCATTCTTACCATTCCACAATTTCACAGAGCAAAAAAAATATTTCTTGGCTCTCATTCATCACATAATTCAACACTTTGCTGTGTATTTGTATCAGAACCCCTTTCGTGACTCATAGCCATGTCTTAACTTTACTGTGACTTAGATTTTAAGTCTGTGTGTACTCTACCTTAACATTACTGACTTAAATTTTACGCAAATGTGTATAAGCTATATCTTCCTTCATAGAACACCGTTGTGGGTTTCTTCGTTTAGAAGTGTATCTTTCTTACCTTCTCTTGTTTTATAAATGTCTGCAAAGTGCTCCCTCATTGTGTCACACTAATCACGAGTGATCCATTACGCTTTACCTGGCAAACTAATAAACACGAAAAATCCACATAAATCATCACTCTTCAAACTACCTCATAAATCAGAACAAGTGTCAGTTCGAAGGTTTCCGGAATGTACTATTATCCATCAAATATACCTTCTCAATTCAGAGCCACTTATACACTATATTTTACCGGAAGATAATGTCAACAGTTTCTGTTCTTCCATGTTATTTCTCCCTAAAAACGTACATAGTTATTTCTTGCTTTTTCCTTCAAATAAGGCACGAAAATTTCATTCTTTCAGCGAACAATCGCAAGATGTCAACAGCTGGTATAATACTCTCGTCGGAAATGTCCTTTGCAGAGTTCTCATTCCCTCAAACAATACAAATCATTCTTAATCATTCATTCTTGGTGTTTCACACAGGATCCATTGATAGTAACAGATTAATAGATAAGCAGGTTAGTCAAAGATTATGGAATAGTACTGAAAGCTAAAATCGGAAGAATATAATTTAACGGCTGGGGCACCTATGCTTGCCAAACATGTATTTACTAAAGATCAGTAAATCCCCTAGGGCCTAATTCCTTGAAAATTTTAATGTGTGATCAGTGATGAAGACCTCGCGATTTATGTGTTCGTATTGTCTCAAGTTCCACAGCGTTTGTGTGTGCAATGCGTCGTATACAGAAGGGTCCTTCATACACCAAGAAAAACTTCATACTACAATACTTTCCCTTATGAGATAGTCGATGTGATCTAACCAATACTTTTTGACCTACCTGTAAATTCTTGACGTTGACTAGTGGATTATGCAGCTTCTTTCTTCTGTCTGCAGATTTCTTGATCTTCTATAAAGCTATACTTACCACTTCATGGTGTCTTAAACGTCGCTGTGCAGGGAAGACTACTAATTGTTTTATCTTATACGGTGGTTGTTTATTTTTTAACACAAGCAGTGGAGGCAGGGTGGTGGAATCATTAGGTAGTTCATTAATAATGTTTTGGAAATCGGATAAATGTACGTCCCAGTTTCTATGTTGGCGATAGTACAATCTGCGAAGTTTACCTAACTCCTTCGTGATAAGTTCTGATGGGTTACATGATGGCATAAAACGTGATATAAATACTGGTTTAATTTTCCTGCGTCACAAGGTTTTCAGCCAACTGTTGGAACGGAATTGTGGGCCATTGTCAGAAATCACCTTGTCAACGTGCCCTACTTCCTTCAAGAAATTCTTGACGAATGCTGTAGAAACTGATTTTGCTGTAGCTTTTCGTAAAGGTGTGAATGAGACAAATTTCGAAATAATCTCAACAGAAACGAAAACATATGAATGGCCTTGTCTAGATCTTATTACTGGTCCGAAGATGTCCACGGCAGCCATCTCTTTTAATTTGACTGGGATGTTTGGAAATATTGGTGTTCTGCGTGTCACTGTTGGTGGTTTTGCTTTCTGACATAACTTGCTTATTGCCAGGACTTTACGGATTCTCTTTTCCATATTGTAATAAATAAATAAATAAATAAATACATAAAAAAATGTGTCTCGTAATTTTTGAAAACATTTCTTCCCACCAAATTGGGCATAACTGAGATGTGTGTACCAAGTGAGTTTATTTACAAGTTCGCCTGGTGTGCATAAAACCCAAGAAGGACTGTCAGGACGTCTACGTCTGAATAAGACGTTATGACGTATCATATAAGACTGTCTTATAGCAGGATGTGACTTAGTCTCCCACTTCCTTTTTATATCCTTCCAAATCGAATCATTTCTTGTTCACGAGCAATGTCACTTAATGAGGATGAAATGAAGTTTTCAAAAGCAACCTTCTGCATGTAGAGTATGCTGTAATTATATTCTAGGCAATCTTCCTCGTTACTTAGAGCTAAACCAACAGGTGCTAGTGAAAGCGCATCAGCCATGATGTTTTGTGAACCTGGAATATATTTAACAGTGAAGTTAAATTGCTGAAGAAACAAAGCCCAACGTTTTAAACGGTCGTGATTTAATTTGGCTGACGTGAGAAATTGTAACGCCCAATGGTCGGTGTATACTTTTATGTGCTTGCCTTGCAGATAGTAATTAAATTTATCAAACGCCCATACTATGGCTAATGCTTCCAGCTCCGTGACTGAATAGTTGCGCTCTAATTTCGTTAATACTCGACTGGCAAAAGCTATACTTTTCTGAGTAAGAATTCCATTTGCCACAACTTCTTGGAACAAATGTACACCAAGTCCAGATCTTGAGGTATTGGTCGAAAGGCAAAATTCAAGAGATAAATCAGGATGTGACAATATAAGGGCATTCAGTAGTGCAGTTTTCAAATCGTGGTACTCTGTTTGAGCATCATGATCCCAGTCCCAAACTGTGTTCTTACCTGTTAGCTGACATAACCTAGGTGTTGACAAGCTTTGTAGGCTAATAGAACGACGATGAAAATTTATTAGTCCCAATAATCCTCTTGCTTGACGCTTGTTTGTTGGTAGGGGCGTTTCTTTGATTGCATTTAATTTTTCTGGATCAGGTAGAACGCCTTTTGTTGTAACAATGTGTCCAAGAAATTTGATTTTTGTTCTACCGAAGTACGATTTCTCTAAATTGACTGTAATTCCATGTTCCCGAAATGTTTGTAATAATTCACTTAACACTTGGTTGTGTTTTGTCTACGAATTTTCTGCGATCAAAATTTCGTCAACATAAGTGGCGATCCTGTCTTTTAAGTGTGTCGGTAATATTGTATTCAAACCACGGATAAATGCAGCTGATGAAACCTTGAGACCAAATGGCAATTTTCGAAATTGGTAACAGTTTCCAAGATAGAGGAAAGCTGTGTATTTCCTACACCTCGGAATTAATTCTATTTGCGCCGGCCGGTGTGGCCGTGCGGTTAAAGGCGCTTCAGTCTGGAACCGCGTGACCGCTACGGTCGCAGGTTCGAATCCTGCCTCGGGCATGGATGTGTGTGAAGTCCTTAGGTTAGTTAGGTTTAAGTAGTTCTAAGTTCTAGGGGACTGATGACCACAGAAGTTAAGTTCCATAGTGCTCAGAGCCATTTGAACCATTTTTTAACCAATTAATTCTATTTGCCAAAAACTACTTCGTAAATCCAAATATGACATCACCTTCACTCCATGGAATTTTTGCAATAGGTCATCTAGTGTCTGTGGTCTATCGGTTTCAGGTTGGATAACTGTGTTAATTTGTCTGGAATCAAGAACCAGTCTAATGGAATTATCCCTTTTCTTAACCACGTGTAATGGGCTGTTATATGAACTCACAGCAGGTTGGATGATTCCCTGCTCTAACATGGATGGTATTTCCCGTTTGACTTTGTCTCTGTATGTCAATGGGATGACGTATGGTGGTAAAAAAAATTTATTATGTTCCTTGACCTCGAATTCATAAAGAAAGTTACGCATTGTTCCTGTCTTGTGAGAAAAAACTTCACAATTTGTTTCTAATATTTCAAATAACTCACCAGTGCCTGCTTTAGGATCTACTTCGTCTCGGTAAACTTTCCTTTTAATTAATTGTTCTGTACTAATGGGTTGTTCTGTTTCACAGTAAAACGTAGTGATGTTATTGTGCAACTATTAGACAAATTCAGTGGTTGTTGTGGCTCAAGCGGAAAGAGAAAACGCAGGTAATTCACTTCCTCATCCCCTTTGTTAGCCATCCTTCAAATTTAAGCCTGACTAGCATTTGATTTATTCGTAACATGACTTCAGCATTACAAAAGTTTAACATTGCTTTATATTCACGTAGGAATTCCACACCCAAAATCATTTCTGTTGATAAAAGAGGGACTACTAAGATATTTGCAGGGAACTCGTGTCCTTGACACCTGAAAACTAAAGAAGTGTGATTGCGTACATCTACACTCTTTCCTTGAATGACTCCCTTTCATTTGGTCTTTAATAATGGCAAGGTTGGACAAACAGATGCCTGTTCACATTTCTTAAACATTGTCTCGCTAATTACATTCACAGGGCTGCCAGAATCAAGTACAGCTGAAAGTAGAATATTTCCAACCGAGATTTTTATAATTGGATGAGCATACATAATTTCGCTGTTATCAGCTTCTTGTTATAATGTGTCTCTAATGTCCTCCAGTCTAACAAAGTTAACATAATTTGTGTGTCGGCTTTCCGCCGCTACAAACGGTTCGTTTGTAGTCCCTGTTGCTAGTCATTGTTGTGCCGGCTCGTTTTGCCGCGAATTATTGCTTGGGTTGGGTGGTCTGATTTCTACATTGTCCCCACGCTCTAAATAGGGATTTCTGCGATCCTGCCAATTTTGATTTGTCTCCTCATCATAACTGTTTTGGTTCTCATAGTTGTTATGACCATAATTATCACGTGGGCTCGATGCTCTGTATTCTGCATGAGCACCGCGTTCCGAATTGTAATTTGCGTGTCCGCGCCAATTTCGGTTGTCTCTACCGCGACCATTCCTTCAAAAATAATTTTCATTTCCATAACGCCTTTGCCCTCGCGGTCCGCAATCCCCATTACTGTACTGAGAGTTCCTATGATCATAAAAATCATTTCTCTGGCGTCTATCATCTGTCTTATACGGTTGATACCGCATATCGCACCTAACTTCTTCCGCCCTGAATGCGTGAGGTTCGTCCGAGTTCCATACGAGTTTACGGTCACGCCGCGGATTATTATTTTCCCAATACTGATTACTATTAGCTCTTCGCGTGTTTTCGTAGTTGTCAAATTCTAATTCTTGCAAAAGAGCTTGGAATGCCTCCAAGTCATCTTTGCACCTACCTGCCAAAAGTATGTGGCGTAATCTGATCGGCAGTTTTGTCAAACAGATACGAATTCATTCCGACTGACTGTATGGTTTCGTTAAATATCTGTGTCATGCGCATCATGTTTTCAAAATATTGCACTGGAGTTGAAAATTTCGACTGCTCATAACTTTGCATCATAATGGTGTAATGTTTAACACGATCTTGTGTAGTCTCTGACCAGTAAGCAGATAAGAACGCGTCATAAAAGTCACCATATGTGTGACATTCACTTACTATTGAGCGCATTCTTGTTGCAGGCTCCCCTTCAAGATAACTGTAAATGAATTTGAGTTTGTGGCCTATTCGCTATGTTGGTGGTAAGCAATAGTCAAATTGTTGAAACCACTCTCGAGGGTGGATTTCGTGACTAGCATTCCGAAAAATTTTAAATTTCCCAACTGTGAGAAAATGCTTATAGTCAAACTCGTCATTTTTCTAAGCGGACGAGTTTTCTTTCACGGCGTGACTCACGTTTCCTTCATTACGTCCCGCGAACGTGTCATATCCACGAGAAAAGTGGTCGGCATTTCCATAATTAACGCGCTCATTGTCGTTACCAATTTGGTAATTATCGGATCTACCCATGTCATTGCTGCGATCGATCTTTTCTTCGATGCTGGAAGGCTGTTACTGCATATTTTTCACGTCACGTTGGTTTTGCTGATTAATTGTCATCTGCACTTGTTTAAGACATTGCAGAGACTGAAATTCTTCGGTATCCGCTATCGGTACCGGCTGAGTGTCATCTGACCTCTTATCTAACCCGCTACTCACTTCCGTCACTTTCCTGGATAATTCATCTACCTGTTTAGCTACTGTCGTTAATTGAGTTTCTATTTTTGAAACTTCATTGGTGGTCTGTAATTGCAATGACTCAACATTTTCCGCTAATTCCTCAATTCTTGTTTTGACGTCTGTCGTTTCACTTCAACAATATCAACATTTTGTACATGATCAAGTCGGGATACAAGATTATTAATATCTGTTTTGAAGTCTACACGTAGCTGACTTTTCAACTGACTGGCCATTTCTTCAAATTTACTATTTAAATTGTCATTCACCTCGCCCTGAAACAATGTGAGATTCTCGTTAATTTCGTTCTGAAGCGATTTGAAATTCTTTACATTATTGTCATTAAATTCAGTGATTTTACTCTTAAATTGAGTGAGTTTACTCTCCTGCCTGTCATTAAATTTAGTGAGTTTACACAGTAATAATTGTAAATAATAAATAATTGTAAAACATCATTACTGGGGGCGGGGAGTACAACATTACTCTTCTCTTTTAAAGCCGAGGCAGTACCTGCATTTCCACTAAGGAAAGGCAAAAATACTCCGCTCTATCGGAGTGGCAACCAGACCTGAATTTTCACCGAAAGTGGGGAAAACAAAATTACTCTGCACTTTTGAGGCGGAAGCAACGCTGGAATTTCTCATAATGCGTTCTGTTTGCGTCACTGCATTGTCATGTCCTAAGTTGCGTGTAGCACACAGTTGTTCATCATGCATTGTTGGCAAATGATCGCCAACATTCCGATTCTCAGCAGTATTGTTCGAAAATTCCCGGATCTCAATATTCTCTAAAGAATTTTCTACTCTCTGCTCCGAATTTTCGGAAACTGCGTTTGAAACCGCTCCTACATTCATATTCGCAACCGTATCTACGTTCGTGTTTGCAGTAATATCTGCATTATTTTCCATTTTATTTTGTGCTCGTGTCCTCATTGTCGCAATACGAACGAAAACATGTCACTAAAATACACCGCTATCCTAAAAATTTCACTGTTCAAATAGCTATTACACGATGCACCAACAAATTCAAAGACAAAACTGCTCAAATATAATTTTCTGTTAATACAAAGCAGTGCGCAAGCGATCAAAATGCTGTGCTTCCACTAATGATTACCGTTCCGTAAACTTGCAGTTGGCAGTAGAAAGACGTAGCATATCTAACCACGACTCATACAAAAAAAAAAAAAAAAAACCGTATCCTGGCAGGCATGTCGACAGGTGAAAGTTGCGAGCTCTATCTTCTTATCTCGAATTTTCCACTTAAAATCTCGTGCTTGTACTCTTGTTAACTTTACTAATACAGAGATCGCCAAAACTTTAATTTTTTTTTATTGGTCCTGTGTGCAACAAACAACTTACTTGGTCTTTCTGCTGCCACTTCTTGATCTGATGCATTACATTATTTAACAAAACATAAAAAAGCTAATATTCATGCTGAGTGCAATTCATGTTTTGTGTGGCGGCTCGTGCTGTTGCTGCGGCTGCTGCTGCTTACTACAACTACATATAATTCAAGAGAAAGGGTTTGGTCAAATCTAAACTCGATAAATGATAACCCAAACAAAAAACTGTATTCTGAAAGCGATTCTTTCTCTTTCAATTAACAAAACGCTAGAAGCTCTTTGAACAATCGCTTCGTTTGTAAATCTGCCTCCAGTGGCATTAAAGCAATATTACAAATTAATCAAACTCTTGAGACAGACTGAAATACTTCTCAATTGAATATATAGTGAAACAATTCCCTGACAATTACCAAAGAAATCAATGACAGAAATCAATACTTAATCTAACAATTGTTTCCCCTTAAGAATTCAACTCTTATTATTATCAAAATTACCGTCTGCTGCTACTAACGGACACGGCAGTACGGCAGCTCGGTGACGACCCCTCGATCAACACACGTGCGCTCCACAGCAGGCGGGCTCCTACCCTGGCTTCAAAACTGCCACTAGTTAATCCGTGCGCTGCGAAGCGCGAGAACAATATCTTCGATTCCAGAGCTTGTGCATGCGCGCTGTAGCCAACCTTTTACATTCTAAGAGAGTATTGCCAGCTCTCAGCCTACATTAACAACACATACAACAGGTAAGAGTGTAGCACCTTGGCACACTTTTCAGAATTTGTCGCCTAGTGAGATCTGTAACGGCAGTTTAATATATTTTTAAATGATAACTTTAACTTTATCTGCACTGCAGTCTTTTCCTGAAGTTACAAAAACTTCTCCGAAAGGCAAGGTTTTTTGCAAACACGTAAAACTGTTCCAAGGATCTGGGTAACCTACCAGGTGGCTATAATTAAAATGCAGACGTCCAGCGCGGGTTTTAATTATCGTCTGGCACCGAAAATTGGTAGAAATTCAAACGCATTAATGTGTATCCGATTTACACTTGGAAAAAAAATTAGTTCAGTTTTTGGCGATGTGAATACAAGAAATACGTGTAGAAATCTTTCCATATGTCGTGGATTAAGAACAGGACCTGGACAGAAAAACAGCCAAATCAGTGAGAAATGCATAAGGTTGATTTTATTATTAACCGCAACTTATACATTTTCATCAGTATGCCGTGAAGAGCCAGATTCGTATCTGGTGGCTAAAATCGGAACTGTATTTTTTCCAACGTAAATCGATCCCGCATTAACGCATTGGCTTAATTCCAAAGCTCCGCTGTTGTACGATCATTAAAGCACACACTGCGTGTCCAGTGAGAATCTGCACTTTAATTATAACTACATGAACCTGGGACCAAATATCCTATTCAAACATAGAAGGGTTGCGGCCGAGATAATCCAGCAAATACAGTATTCAGTAGCCTAGATGTTGCATTATTACTCCACTACTCACCAGTTACAGTAAGTGAAATGAAATTACTATCAAGTATCTCGAAAGATCAGCTAAAAGTTAAAAACTTCTTTAAAACAGTATCTAATATAAATTTCTGTTTTCAAGACAGGGGAAATTGTTTAGAGATTACAAAAACACAGTTAATTTTCAGATATCACATGTTTCATGGCAGAAGATCTTCCGTTCCAAGTTATAATATGATGCTCGGTTAACGAAGTATGACTGAACCTTACACACCTTACGTAAATAATTGTAAACATATACAAATTTTTATTCACCATAAAACTATGTAACTTGAGAACTGACAGTGTCCTCCAGATAATTTTATTATGCGCACTAAGACGAAAATGGACGCACCACGATGAAATCTGTGGATGTGATTTACATGTACAGACAAACAAATGATTACAGTTTCCAAAAAATTCTATGATTTACTGTAGAGAAAGAGCTTTACAAATTGAGCAAGACAATAACGCATTCTTCCACCTCCGGCCCTTATGCAAACAGTTGTTCGGCATTGACTGACAGAGTTACTGGGTACCCCCGTAAGCGACAAGTGCCAAATTCTGCCGAATGGGAGCATTAGATCATTAAAATTCTGAACTGGCGGGAAGGCCCCGTACACAAATCTTCAAACGTTATCAATTTAGAACAGATACAACGACTTTACTGTGTGGGTGGGCATTATCTTGCTGAAGTGTAAGTCCAGGATGACTTAACATGAAGAGGATCAAAACGAGGCATGGAATATCTTTGACGTACCACTGTGTTGTAAGAGCCTACAGATGAAAATCAAAGGATCGAGCTATGAAACGTAAGGGCACCCCAGACAGTCACTCCTGGTTGTCGAGGCGTATGGCTGGTGACAGTCAGGCTCGTATGCCACCGCTGTCAGGGACATCTCCAGACAGGTCTTCAGCCTGGAATCCCACTGAGTCCTGTCCTCACTGATGAGTCTCGATTCGAACTGAATCCCGATAACCTGCCAGGACAGCCCGTTCGTTGTCACCTGGGCTTACGTCTCAGGATTTCGACGATCTGACGCGCTAATTGGACAGAATTTGTGGCACGATACCCCTCAGAAAGAATCCAGCAATTCTGTCAACAGATGAGAAGCCGAATAACCTTTTTGCATAAGGGCCAGAGGTGGACCAATTCGTTTCTGACATGCTCATTATGTGTAGCTTTTCCTCTTCGATTAATCATTCTGTTTTCCTGAATTTGCAGTCATTTGTTTGTCTGTACATGTACATCACATCTACCACCGTGGCGCATCGAGTTTTTCTTACCTTTTTTTCTCTCTTAGCTATGGCTCTTACGTAATGTTGACAAACGCTGCATAATACACAACCTCACCTCTCACAATAACAAAAAAGAATGGAAAATGTCGGGAACCGCTTATCGCGGTGTCCTGTGCGAATTATCTCATGTGATTTTACAATCACTCACTAGATTGAAACACGGACGAGGGCACATCATGTGTTCCTAGGTACACTGCTCTCCAGGTACAACACTCTCAACTACACTCCTAGAAATTGAAATAAGAACACCGTGAATTCATTGCCCCAGGAAGGGGAAACTTTATTGACACATTCCTGGGGTCAGATACATCACATGATCACACTGACAGAACCACAGGCACATAGACACAGGCAACAGAGCATGCACAATGTCGGCACTAGTACAGTGTATATCCACCTTTCGCAGCAATGCAGGCTGCTATTCTCCCATGGAGACGATCGTAGAGATGCTGGATGTAGTCCTGTGGAACGGCTTGCCATGCCATTTCCACCTGGCGCCTCAGTTGGACCAGCGTTCGTGCTGGACGTGCAGACCGCGTGAGACGACGCTTCATCCAGTCCCAAACATGCTCAATGGGGGACAGATCCGGAGACCTTGCTGGCCAGGGTAGTTGACTTACACCTTCTAGAGCACGTTGGGTGGCACGGGATACATGCGGACGTGCATTGTCCTGTTGGAACAGCAAGTTCCCTTGCCGGTCTAGGAATGGTAGAACGATGGGTTCGATGACGGTTTGGATGTACCGTGCACTATTCAGTGTCCCCTCGACGATCACCAGTGGTGTACGGCCAGTGTAGGAGATAGCTCCCCACACCATGATGTCGGGTGTTGGCCCTGTGTGCCTCGGTCGTATGCAGTCCTGATTGTGGCGCTCACCTGCACGGCGCCAAACACGCATACGACCATCATTGGCACCAAGGCAGAAGCGACTCTCATCGCTGAAGACGACACGTCTCCATTCGTCCCTCCATTCACGCCTGTCGCGACACCACTGGAGGCGGGCTGCACGATGTTGGGGCGTGAGCGGAAGACGGCTTAACGGTGTGCGGGACCGTAGCCCAGCTTCATGGAGACGGTTGCGAATGGTCCTCGCCGATACGCCAGGAGCAACAGTGTCCCTAATTTCCTGGGAAGTGGTGGTGCGGTCCCCTACGGCACTGCGTAGGATCCTACGGTCTTGGCGTGCATCCGTGCGTCGCTGCGGTCCGGTCCCAGGTCGACGGGCACGTGCACCTTCCGCCGACCACTGGCGACAACATCGATGTACTGTGGAGACCTCACGCCCCACGTGTTGGGCAATTCGGCGGTACGTCCACCCGGCCTCCCGCATGCCCACTATACGCCCTCGCTCAAAGTCCGTCAACTGCACATACGGTTCACGTCCACGCTGTCGCAGCATGCTACCAGTGTTAAAGACTGCGATGGAGCTCCGTATGCCACGGCAAACTGGCTGACACTGACGGCGGCGGTGCACAAATGCTGCGCAGCTAGCGCCATTCGACGGCCAACACCGCGGTTCCTGGTGTGTCCGCTGTGCCGTGCGTGTGATCATTGCTTGTACAGCCCTCTCGCAGTGTCCGGAGCAAGCATGGTGGGTCTGACAGACCGGTGTCAATGTGTTCTTTTTTCCATTTCCAGGAGTGTACTACTTAACCACGTCATATGTTACATGTTACTGCGACCCATACCTGAAAAAGGAGGTGTCCCACATGTCGTCGTTGCATTCGTATGCAGTACTGCATTCTTATCTGCAGCGAGTTACGAATTATTTCGTCTAACCACCGGAATCATGCCGTAACGCTTGACAAGACAGTACTTCTCAGAGTGGCACTTGTACCCTACGTCTTCAGTTTCTTGTTATATGTAATCCAGCATAAGTTTCCGCACAATTTTTACCCTTTCCATCTCTACTAAAATGGACGTTGGTACCTGATGTCTTAACACTTGTCCTGTGTGTGCCGCCGGCCTTTGTGGCTGAGCGGCTCTAGGCGCTTCAGTCCGGAACCGCGCTGCTGCTACGGTCGCAGGTTCCGATCCCTCTTCGGGCATGGATGTGTGTGATATCCTTAGGTTAGTTAGGTTTAATTAGTTGTAAGTCTAGGGGATTCAAGACCTCAGATGATAAGTCCTCTTAGTACTTAGAGCCATTTGAGACTGTGTGTGCCTTCTTCTTGTCAGTATTATCCTTATGTTCCTTTGTTCCTTCGATTCTGCCGAGAATGGGGATTACTTACCTATCACTCCACTTAATTTTGAAAATTTCTTTTGTAGCACAAGATCTCTGATATTTCAATTCTTTTCTTTTTTCGCTTCTACCACAGTACATATCATACATTGCTGTGCCCTGAACGGACGTTCTCATATTAGCACCGCTGTTTGATACAAGCAGAGTCCGTTTGGACACGAAAGCCCTCTTCGCCTGTGCTAATTTGCCCTTAAGGTCCTCGTTGCTCAACTCGTCATTTGGTTTTTCGCTTCCTAGGTATCTGAACTCCTTAAGGTCGTCTACTTCGTGTTCCCCTGTTTTTATGCTGAGATTACCGCTATTCTCATTTCTGATCTCTCTCACTACACTCCTACTTCTTAGGTGTACTCTCAGTTCTTATTCTCTTCTCATTGACTGATCATTCCATTCAACACGTTCTGTAATTCTTTTTACTTTCACAGAGGACAGTAGTGTCAATAGTGGGTCTTATAACCGCTATCATTTCCCTGTTTGGTTTAAGCCGGCATTAAATTTTTCTTTTATTTCTGTCATTGTTTCTTCGAATTACAGGCAGAACAGTAGGAGCGAAAGACTGCATCCCTGTCTCACTCCTTTTTCAGTCCGAGCAATTCGTTCTTGGACTTAGTTTCGTATTGTTTCCCCTTGGTCCTAGTACATATTGTATACGTAATATTTACGTAAAAGAAGAACCATCCTACTTCCAGCTTGTGTCTGACGAAGGAGTGACTCAGTTGGATGTGGTGGTAGGAAGCGGTGGGGGGCAGTAGGCGTGAAAGGAGACAAATAATAAATAGCTCGTAGGGAAAAATATGCTCGAACTGGCATAGCCTAGAGAGTATGTATATGAAGCACTTTTTACCCTTTTGCTAATATATATTTCACATTTTGTCATTAATAAATAGTGTTTTAGTTAGATGCTCTGGAGAGAAAGGGCACCCCAGTTTCCAGTCCATGCTTTGCTCAGTGCAGTTCGATGAGTAGCAGTCCTTCTTGGTCACAAACATCAATGAATACGTGTTTTGAGATGTCAGCTATCTGCTACAAAACGGAACATACACTGGACGAGAATGAAGAAAATATGGGTATAAGTGCCACAAATGTTACGAACTCTCCAACTCTGCGTCTCCGTCCTGAAGTGATCCCGGAAAATTTTTTTCGATTCGATGTTTGCTACCTGGTCTGATATTACCACGTTGTTACCCTCCATTCCCCGTGTGTATAATGAAAAATCTGAAGATAACCACTTTCTGTTCTCGGAGGCTGACAAACATCATCATCATCATCATCATCATCATCATCATTATTATTGTAATTAGCCATAGCACATCAGTTGCTGAGTGCAGATCTCTTCCAGACATCCTATGGTTTATATCCTCCACCTACTCACAGCGATATTGCTTCAGCAGTTTTTCCATGTTATTTTACCCGTCTTTCTTAATAAAGTCGAACTGATGTTTCCTCTTGAAATCGAGAAATCATTGGTTTCGTCAGACTAACGTTCATGCATTCCCCTGGTTTCATCCCTTTTCCATCGCTAATTCGTTTTCACTGTGCTCGTTATTACTTCACAAGAAGAGATTGTTCATTGGTTGATACTTCCTGTGGTGTCACCGCCAGACACCACACTTGCTAGGTGGTAGTTTAAATCGGCCGCGGTCCATGTAGTACATGTCGGACCCGCGTGTCGCCACTGTGATCGCAGACCTAGCGCCACCACCAAGGCAGGTCTCGTGATACGAGAGTGGACTCGACCCCAGTTGTACGAGAGCCTAGCTACCGACCAGTTGTACGAGAACCCAGCTACCGCCCAGTTGTACGCGACCCTAGCTATCGCCCAGTTGTACGAAGCCTTTCTCTCTCATTAGTCGAGAGACATAATAGCCATCAGCTAAGTTAATGGCTACGAACTAGCAAGGAGCCATTTGTATCAGTGCCTATAGCTTACGAGTAATCACGAGAGATGTATTCCAAGGAATTATTAAAAGATAAGTAAAAAGTATCTACATACTTTTCTTCTTATTCATTCATAAGTTCTCATGTTCCAGACTTCACGCCCGTCTGCTTATTGCCGTTCGTGCACTATCGGCCACAGCGTTAGCGTGCCTTTCTTTTGGCTACTACCGTGTGGCGTAACAGTCTTGTTACGTCACTACAGATTGGCGACGAGATAAAGAGTTTGTATTAATTCATTTGCACCATTGGCCGAATTCCAGTGTTCTGATTGCTTACATTTAATTGTGTCATGGCTTCGCCACAATCTCCAGATGTACTGTCCGAATTTTATCGCTTGCAGAATCAGCAGACGCAGGCGTTACTGGATGCCCTTGGACAGCTCGTCCAGGGTCAACGTGCGCTGCACACCGATGCGGCCGCCGCCGCTTCTTCGCTACCGCTGCCACTGAACGCTGTTGCACCTCCCTTTCGACCATACGTGGCAGCCGATGAGACCTGGCAAGAGTGGTCTCGTCAGTTCGCCTTTCACATGGCTGCCTACAGAATTCAAGGTAATGAGCGGCAGCCGTTTTTGCTTTCTTGTGTCGGTGTGTCCACATACCGTGTGATAGTGAAATTGTTTCCCCGCCGCGACGTAGCAACTTTGTCATACGAGGAAATTTTGTCTGCATTAGATGCCTATTTCAAAGAAACAGTTAATGTGGTTGCAAGACGGTATACGTTTTTTCGTACAAAACGTACGGCCGGTCAAACTAATAGGGAGTGGGTAGCAACATTGCAAGGACTTACTAGGGACTGTGCCTTTGAATGTGACTGTGGTCTTTCTTATTCAGATACAATGGTGCGTGATGCAATTGCACAGAACGTTTCTGATGTTCGCATACGGGAGCAAATTTTGAAACTAGTTAATCCCTCCCTTCAACAAGTGATAGACATATTGGATAGACAGGACACACTGGACTGTGCTCAGGAATCTTTTGAAACTTCGCCAGCCGTGTGTAACATTACCCGGCCCGCTGGACGCGCTCCGCGGCCCGGTAACCGGGCCTCGCGCACGGACACACAGCGACCGCCGCGTGCTACGCCAGGTGTGCCGCGCCAGCCCACAAATGTAGTGAAATCATGCCCGCGGTGTGCTACTAGACATTCGCGTGAACATTGCCCGTCACGCCAAGCTATTTGCTTTTTCTGCAATAAGAAAGGACATGTTCAAAGTGTTTGCCAGACAAAGCTCAGATCAGACAATCACAATCATTCCAGGCCCTTTGCTTCGCGCCGGAATCGAACCAAGGACACTCAGGCTCGTGGACCTTCGCCTATGGACATTCATGTCGTTAATTCCACTTCGTCCAGTGACACTTTCTCTAACAGTAACAGTGATCGTCCCACAAAAACTGTGCGTCGACGTCGCCGGAAATCACGTCAATTAGCAAGTGATTCTGTACCAGTGTCTGTTCCAATTGCACAAAACAGTCGCTCTTGTCGTCAGCAGGACAATAAACTTTTTGTGGACTTAGACTTTGAAGGCAAAGTGATACCATTCCAGCTCGATACCGGAGCTGCAGTTTCATTGCTCAATCACGACACATACAAACAACTGGGCGCACCTCCGTTGCGTGCCGCAAATGTTAAGCTAACTACATATTCCGGACAGAAAATTCCTGTGTTAGGACAGTGCAGCCTTCTTGCAACATTCAAGGGACAAACAAAACTTGTGTCAATTTACGTTCTTCGTTCTTCTTCTGCAGTGAACTTATTTGGTCTAGATTTATTTAAGTTGTTTAACATGTCTGTTGTAAATCAGGTCCTATCAGTGAATCAGACTGTGCCTCCAGACAGTGTTTCTCGGCTGTGTGACGAATTTGCAGACATTTTTGCACCGGGCTTAGGTTGCGCTAAAAACTATGAAGCACATTTAGAACTAAAGGTAAACGCGCAACCGAAATTTTTCAGGGCGCGCAATGTTCCCCACGCATTGCGTGATGAGGTCGCAAGAACGTTACACGATCTCGAATCACAGGGTGTAATTGAACGTGTGCAAGCTTCTCTCTGGGCCTCACCCTTAGTAATTTTGCCAAAACCTTCCGGAAAATTGAGACTTTGCGTGGACTTCAAGGCCACAGTGAATCCACAGCTAGTGACTGCTACTTTTCCTTTGCCCCGCCCGGAAGATCTTTTTGCTAAACTGTGCCCGGGAAAATATTTTTCAAAGTTGGACCTAGCCGATGCGTACTTGCAAATACCGGTGGACGACGAATCCCAGCGCGTATTGGTGGTTAACACGCATCTTGGATTGTACCGCTTCAAAAGACTGCCATTCGGGTGTGCATCCGCCCCGGCCTTGTTTCAGCAATATTTACAAACTATTTGTGCGTCGGTCCCTACTGCAGCAAACTATCTGGACGATATAGTGATCTCCGGACAGACAGAAGAAGATCATCTTGCAAATTTACGAACATTATTTCAGGTCTTGCGGCAAAATGGTCTTCGCTTGAGGAAGGACAAATGTGTGTTTTTTGCTCGTGACTTACCATACCTGGGACATGTCATTAATGCCCAAGGCATACATCCGAGTCCAGAGCACCTCCGTGCCATACAAGACTTGCCGTCCCCTCAAAATCTGAAACAGCTACAGAGTGTGTTGGGTAAAATTCATTATTACCATAAATATGTGCGCAATGCCTCTTCCATTTCAGCTCCGCTTCATCGCGTACGCCGTGCAGGTGTTCCGTTCGTCTGGACGACGGAATGCGAACGCGCCTTTCGCCAGTTGAAATCGGCGTTGCTTTCTAATACTTGCCTTACGCCATTCGATCCCCCGAAACCCCTTTTGTTGATGGTAGATGCATCGGATTTCGGGATCGGTGCTGTGCTTGCGCACAAAGTTGGCTCGCATGATCGCCCTATTGCCTTTGCGTCCAAATTGCTCTCGTCTGCGCAAAGAAATTATTCACAGATAGAGAAAGAAGCTTTGGCTCTCGTGTTTGGTGTTACTAAGTTCCATGATTTCTTGTATGGTCGTCACTTTACCATCATCACGGACCACAAACCTTTGACATCGCTTTTTCATCCGAACAAGCCTGTACCTCCACGTACAGCGCAGAAATTCATTCGCTGGTCTATTTTCCTCTCGCAGTACCGCTACGATATCTTGTATCGGTCCACTGCTAAGCACGGAAACGCCGATGCGTTGTCCCGTTTGCCTGTTGCTGAGGATAAAGCATTCGATTCTTCCGAACTTGCTTGCATGTTCATTGATTCGGAAACCGATGAAGTGGTCGAATCGTTTCCGATTGATTTTCGTCGTGTAGCTACAGCCACAGCTGCTGACCCTGTCCTTGCTACTGTTTTACGTTTTGTTGCTACGCAATGGCCTTTGTCAAAGTCTCGGATCGAGGATCCGTTGGTTCGCCGATTTTTTGCTCACAAGGAGAGACTTTTTGTTCGACGTGGTGTTTTGTTGTTGCGTTCTGATAATGATCAGTCCAGAGTCGTGGTCCCACGTTCGTTACAGTCCTCTGTTTTACGGCTTCTTCATCAAGGACATTGGGGTATAGTGCGAACGAAACAACTTGCTCGTCAGCACTGTACTTGGTTCGGAATCGATGCTGCGATTACGAATATGTGTTCTTCGTGCCCGGCGTGTGCCGAACAACAGTCCGCACCGCCGCGGAAAGTCTTTGCGTGGCCAAAAGCCACTTCCCCTTGGCAACGCTTGCACATTGATTTTGCTGGTCCATTCTGGAATGCTCGATGGTTGGTTCTGGTCGACGCCTTCAGTAATTTTCCTTTTGTTGTTCGGATGTCTTCCACGACGTCCTCCGCCACCATCCAAGCGTTGTCTGCTATCTTTTGCATTGAAGGTCTTCCGCAGACTATTGTTTCCGACAATGGCCCACAATTCATGTCCGCAGAATTTCAGTCATTCTGCCAGGCCAATGGTATTCAACATCTGACATCCGCGCCGTTTTCGCCTCAGTCCAACGGTGCCGCTGAACGATTGGTCCGGACTTTCAAGTCCCAGATGTTGAAATTGAAAGAGTCGCATTCTCGGGAGGACGCATTGTTGCTCTTTTTGTCTTCGTATCGCTCTCAGCCCCGAGATGGTCGCTCGCCGGCTGAGTTGCTCCACGGTCGTCCTCATCGCACCTTGATGTCTTTGCTGCATCCGCCGCATCAGGTTCCTGCGCAGCGGCAGACTCCTGCTTTTGCTCCAGGCGACGTTGTATTTTATCGCAACTATCGAGGTTCACGGCGTTGGCTCGCAGGGCGCATTCTTCGCTGCCTCGGCCGCGCGATGTATTTGGTTTTGGGGGCCTCTGGTGAGGTGCGTCGGCATCTCAATCAGCTGCGCCTCTGTCGTCGCTCGGGTTCTGCCGCTCCCCGTCTGCTTTCAGCGACGGTGCCGTCCGGTCAGCGCCCTGGGGACCCATCTACTGGCTCGCCTCATCCCCAGGTGTTACCGACGATGCCTTCCATTTTGCCCGATGGCGACGCGCCGCCGCCGCCGCAGCAGCAGCAGCCGCCGCCGCCGCCGCTTGTTCTCCCGCCGGCGCCGCCCGCGTTCGACGCTTCGTTGCAGCCGCCAAGCGCCTCCCAGGGTCACGCGCCGCCGATCGCTTCCCGTGACCAGCTGTCCTCCGCCATGGAACTCCCGACCGCTCCGGACCACATGACGTCATCGCGCGTCGGCTACCCCGACGCAATGGAGGTCGACCCTGCCGTCCCTCCTTTCTCACGGGCGCATACACCGCATGTTGACGTGCACCCTGGACTAGTTTTGCAGGCGTTTCCTAGCTCCCCTCGGACCGGATGGCCGGGTGCGGGTGGCACAGCCTCGCCTGTTGTTAGGCTCCCCACCTCATCGCATACGTCAACATGTGGTCCTCCCCACGGCGGGCGGAAGCCTTATTACACGACCGTTCGCCGATTTGCGGGGGAGGAATGTGGTGTCACCGCCAGACACCACACTTGCTAGGTGGTAGTTTAAATCGGCCGCGGTCCATGTAGTACATGTCGGACCCGCGTGTCGCCACTGTGATCGCAGACCTAGCGCCACCACCAAGGCAGGTCTCGTGATACGAGAGTGGACTCGACCCCAGTTGTACGAGAGCCTAGCTACCGACCAGTTGTACGAGAACCCAGCTACCGCCCAGTTGTACGCGACCCTAGCTATCGCCCAGTTGTACGAAGCCTTTCTCTCTCATTAGTCGAGAGACATAATAGCCATCAGCTAAGTTAATGGCTACGAACTAGCAAGGAGCCATTTGTATCAGTGCCTATAGCTTACGAGTAATCACGAGAGATGTATTCCAAGGAATTATTAAAAGATAAGTAAAAAGTATCTACATACTTTTCTTCTTATTCATTCATAAGTTCTCATGTTCCAGACTTCACGCCCGTCTGCTTATTGCCGTTCGTGCACTATCGGCCACAGCGTTAGCGTGCCTTTCTTTTGGCTACTACCGTGTGGCGTAACAGTCTTGTTACGTCACTACACTTCCCACCACTGACTCAAGTACCTCTCCATCTCTCGCTAATGAACCGTCGAGCTGCAGAATAATTTTCACATAAGACCACCATACTCCGCAGATAGTGAAAGACAACTATTGCACTCTTTTCATAACAAGCGGATAAGAGTTTCGTCTAAAAAATTTTCGATGGTTTACGAAATCCACTATGCACAATTTTAAACCCAATATCAATTCGTAAAAAATGGAATAAACAGCCTTTAGTCATTAACCACGATTCTTTTTCAGATACACTCCAAACGTCGTATGAACACAAACTTGACTATGCGCCAGTAGGCCCTGCAGACCACGCCCTGCTTCCAAAAACTGCCTCCTTTCCTTTCTGTTTTGTGGTCAGTACCTCCAAGTGTCTTCAGTCTCCAGGGCTGCCAGGTTCTTCACTAGGTCGCCCATCCAGCGCTGCCCTGATCGTCCTACGGGGCGTCTGGTGTTTGGTTTCTCCTCTAATGCCCTCTTCTTGTGTCTTCCTTCTGGCATGCGGGATACATGGCGTACCCACTGGATTCATTTGATCTTCAGCTTGCGTGGTACTGTTCGTTGTTGCTTGAGAACATAGATCTCCTCATCCCTCCTCCTTCTCCATACTCCTCTGTCTACGATTGGTCCGCTTGGGGTCAAGTGTCTTGTAACAGACAGTGCCGGCCCAAAACCTGGATGATGGAAGAGCGTTAAGCATTAGGCTAACGACTCAATCCCGTAAAAATGTCGTTGTTACGAAGCCTAAACGTGACTTGGACACGGATGGATACAAGAGGAGACGAAAATGCGTCTTCATGCCACTCTTCATTGCTGATTCTTCCACCTTTTAGTGGCAGTTTCCGTTTCAAGGCCAAGAGAGTGCCCTGCATCTCTATACGCTCCTCCGCCATCGTGGCAGAATAAGGCTGACATCTTATGGCGGAGGTGCTGCTGATTTTTCCTCAGAATTTATGCAGTGGCGGCGTTCTAACTAGGGACCAATGATCTTCTCACTACTATTCAAATACGCTACCCCTAGATCATGACTATCATCATTTGAGTATAAGTACACTTAAAGACGAGAGAAGTAATGTCGGCCTAAAAGGAGAGAGTAAGCTACGCGTAACGTCGATGGACGAACTCCACCAGCCGGTCGGTGTGGCCGTGCGGTTCTAGGCGCTTCAGTCTGGAACCGCGTGACCACTACGGTCGCAGGTTCGAATCCTGCCTCGGTCATGGATGCGTGTGATGTCCTTAGGTTAGTTAGGTTTAAGTAGTTCTAAGTTCTCGGGGACTCATGACCACAGATGTTAGGTCCCATAGTGCTCACAGCCATTTGAACCATTTCTTTTTAACTCCACCAAGGCCAGTGGGAAAGAGTTGCTGTCTGTCCAGCCAGTGGTCCAGGCCTGCAAGAACTCGTGTGACACACAGTCATCATTTAATTAAATATTCCCGGGTTTCAAGGCGCGTGAAGTGATTAACTGCCTACGAGCTTTTGCACAGATCTAATCTGCCATTGTCAAGTGGTTGACTGTCGTCTGAATGCCGCCGCCAGTAACGTCACTGAAGCCCAGTCTCGCACCATATATGGCAATGTTCTGGTGACGCGACCGCCGCGCCTGCTTCAGCTCTCCAATCACAGGATCCCAGGTTACACTCAGCTGCTATCCACCGCCTTTATTCACGGTGTTGTCCTCTATTTTGATCTCTACTGCTTCATTTATTACGCTATGCCAGAAGCAGAAGTATCGTCGAATGCAATTCGATGTCCGTTTTCCAGTGCATGCTCAGCTAAAGCTGATTTTTCGGGCTAGCGCAGGAGGAAACAGATATCATGTTCAATAGTGCGGGCATTCGGACAGACATATAGCTGTCCACAACCACACTATAGTTCTTATATCCCAGGTGTTCTCAGACCTACGTCGTCTTTTACAACTTTCATTAGCTGCCGGATGTTTCCTGAGGGCCTGAAGACTATGTCGATTTCCTTCAGCCGGCTAATCTTCCCTGTAATTAGCCACAAAACAGTAAAAACGCAATCTCTTCGTGTCTTCTCCGGAGGCCTCGTGCTTTCGTGGCTTACATGAAGCTGCTTGCGAAAACTGTCTGTTGGTGCACCCGGTTTCCTCAAAGACTTTACGTAGGTAGCTCCTTTCCCTCGGTAGGTTTTCGGCATCTAAAACGGTTTCAAATCGATATATCCGGATCCTCAGAACAGACGGTTTCAGTGTTGGATGGTGGTAACTGAAGGCGTCCTGATCCGTGTAGGCGGGCTTGTGGTAAACGCTGTGACCGATACACGCACTGAGTTTACGTCCAACAAGCACGCACATCAACGCACGGAACTGTCCTTCTCTACTTCGATCGTGAGGTTTATGTTGTCGTGGATGTTGCTGATGTTTCCCAGGAACTCTACCAGCTATCCATGTGGCTATATGACGTAGCGATAGAAAGAACTAGACTTTACAGGAGCTGTGTCGAAAGTGATGTCCTCAGAACGCTCCATAAAGAGGTTCACTACAACTGGAGCTAATGGGCTCCCCATCGCGACACCGTCCGCATGGTTGAAATATTCTCCACCTCGTAAGAAATACGACGACGTGACGGTATGTTTGAATCAATCTACGATGGTGTCGTCAAAGAGCCGGGACGTGAAGTTTGTAGAGCCTGTGATGGGCACGCATGTAAATAGGGAAACCACATCAAAACTAACCATAATATCCAATCAATAAAGGCGTAGGCGTTTAATTCGAATGATGAAGTCCGCTAGATTCTTTATATGGTACACACAATGTCTGTGCGTCGAGAGGAGGCTGGCCACATGCTTTGCAAGTCTATAGGTCGGCGATCAGATGCTGCTCACTATATCCCTTAAAGGTGTATCCACCTTATACGCATCGACTTGGGTTAGGGAATCTATAGATTGCATTAAGATTCCTGAGACATTAGTGAATAGTTTCGTTGATTAATGGGTGGTGTGATTTACGTAAAAAATTGTTGAGACAGTCTGCGTCATGACTGAAATGATCATTACCAAACGGATGCTGGTGGCATTAATTAAGGAAAAATGAAAGGACTCAGGGTATACCTACGTTGACACCAGCCTCAGAACAGTCATTAGTCAGAAAGTTCCTTTAAGAACAGCACCGATAAACGATGAAGTTGCAAATTTAAAAAAAAATCGATGAAAGTGAAGAAAATATTTCTTATTAAGAAAAATAATTAAGCTAAATCGCAGGATAATCCAGCAAGATTTACGGCTTTTGACAGTCAATATCTACAATATGAAACACAAAAGGTAAAAATAAATAATATTTAAAAGCAATCAGAATGATGGCAAAGAACTAACTCTAGAAGCAACAAATTGTACGATGATAAATTCACACTGAAGGGGAAAACAATACTCAAGACAAACATTATTGCTGGAAGTGATTGTGGAACACTGCGTATGTGTAGAGTGAGAACTTCATGAACATATGACAGGCTATTCACACGTTGTTGCGTGTAAGCTGTATATGTACAGATGAAATTTTACATTTAACACCAAGCAACATTGCGAGAAAGACGATCCTCCAATTAAAAAAATGTTAAGTAGTTTTACCTCCTGAAATTTTTTGACCATTTTAGAAGAAATGATTTAATGTCTTAGAGAGATCCGAGATGTTGTAGGTAACATAATTATTTCAGGCACTATACGATAAGGCAATGTGTTATTAACAGAGGAAATAAGAGGCATAATAAACGGAACGTAATGTGGAATGAAAAACATACCAACTACTGTGCAACAATGGCACCAACCGCGAAAGTATACATTCAATGTTCAGTTGCCCTGGATGCTGTCATAACACGAAGAAATTTCTGTACATGCTATTGTACAAGTGTAAACAGTTGCTTTCAGGTTCAGCCACAGTGACAAATCTCCAGTAGCTAACACCATGTACCTAAAGAGACACAGACTAAATTACATGCACAATAGCCTAACAGTACTGATATAGAAACAGGGGATGGAAAGTTGATATATCAGAACAACTACAAATATGTCTCACAGAAAAAAAAATTCTGAAAACATGTTAAACAAGAAAACTGGTTTAAGAGCCACATTTTCAGCAATTTCTGAGATTCATTTCTTTCCCACGTAGCCCATAATTAACATTGTAGCAAATCTACAACATACAGACACGTCAGATATCTTAGGTTACAAATAATATCTGAGTCTATAAATGGTGACTCACCTTAATATGGCACGACAGATATTGCTGAAATGGAAAGTGCTGTTTATCTGCGGTTTTCACAGAGTTGACTGGTAGACATGGACTCGTATTGTTAGCCAATCTACAGACTGTAATAATACTTAGAAAATATGTTTTTCGTGAGAACAACACACTTTTTAAAAATATCCACATCGACACTAATACAGTCCCTGTGGTAGCAGACACTCAAGGACAACACAAGTACATACACTCGTAATGTGGATTCTGACCAATTGACAAAGGCAACTGACCGTCACAGGTTGTGTTCAAAATGAACACCGGCAGCGGCAATACACGCGACAGTCATCATGTTGGTACCACACGTTCCTGTTTGTCTGTATAGGTATTTCTCTCCAATTTTATTAATTAGTTACCCGATCTACTCATATGTACAGCTACATCTACATGACTATTTTGCAAACTACTATGTGGTGCGTGGCAGAGGGTACTATTCATTATCTACCTGTTCCATTCGCAAACAGAGCGACGGAAAAAGGACAGTCTGTATACCTCTGCACAAGCCCTACTTTCTCTTGTCCTTAAGCGAAATGTATGCTGGCAATAGTTGAATTGCTCTGTACTCAGCTTCAAACACCTGTTCTCCAAATTCACTCAATAGTTTTCCTGAAAAAAAATACCAAAAAAAAATCGCCTTTCCTACAGGAATTCCCAAATTGACATTTGAGTTCCAGAAGCATCCCCGTAACCCTTGGGTGTGGTTCGAACGTACCTATATCAAATCTAGTAGGTCGCCTCTTAATTGCTTCAATGTCTTCCTGTATATATGACCTCGTGGAGATCCCAAATACTAGAGCAGAAAGTGTGGCACCAGCGTTCTGCAGGTAGTCTCCTTGAGACATGAACGGAACATTCTCATTCCTACTATAGTCCTTACGGGCTCGTTCCATTTCCCATCGCTTTGCAAGGTTGCGCCTAGATATTCAGTCAATGCAACTGTGTCAAGCCGCACACTGATATTGTTGTATTCGAACATTACTGGATTGTTTTTCCACTCATCCGCTTAATTACATTTTTCTACTTTATGAGCAACCTGCCATTCATTATACCAACCATACATTTTGTCCAAATCCTTTTGTATTGCCCTACATTCACCCAAATGACGACACCTTCTCGTACATCACAGCATCATCAGTAAAAAGCCATAGACTGGTGCCCAACCTGTCCGCCATATCATTTACGTTTACAGAAAATAACAGCTGCCCTGTCACACTTCCGTAAAGGTCTCCTGACGACCTCACTGCCAGTGACTGCATTCCAGTACTTAAAAAATCTTCGAGTCACGCTTATACCAGGAAAAACATTTATTCCGTACCTTCGTTAAAATTCTGCAGTGAGGCTCCGTATTAAATGTTTTATGGAAATTCAAGAGTATGGAATCTGCCTGTTGATGTTCATCATCTTTCGCAGGATATCATGTGAGGAAAGGACAATATGAGTTTGCTACAAGCGCTGCTTTCTAAAACAGTGCTCATTTACGGAGATAATGAAAATTGTTATATTGGAACTCAAAATATTTTCAAGAATTCGGCAGCAAACCGATGTTAAAGATACTGGTCTACAATCCTGCGAGTTCCTTTTCTCCATTCGCCTGGACCTTTACGCTGGGCCGGACATTCGCGGTAAATGCAAGATAAGTAAGAGGCGAATACCATACTTTGTGTGATACAGAACTGGGATGCCATCCAGACCTGGCGACTTACCTGTTTTCATCTGTTTCAGTTCCTTCCCTTCGCTAGGGATGGCTATTAATATGTCCTCGACATGCGAGTCTCTACGGCGGTCAAAGGACCATATGTTTGTAGGATTCTCCTGTGCGAATAATTCATTAAACGTGGCATTCAAAACTTCAGGCGTCTTTAAGCTGTTTTCTATTGCTACCCCAGTCTGGTCAATGAGTGGCAGGATAGAAGCCTTTGACCAGCATAGCGATTTTCCATAGGACCAGAATACTCGGCAAGATATTTCACTAAGTTATGACTGTGCTACTTGTTGTATGCTTCCCCCATCGATTTTTTTTTTTTTTTTTTTTTTTTTTTTTACAGAGGAACGAATTGCTAATAAATTTTGCCTGTCGTCATTTGTGCGTTGTCATTTGAACCTCTTCAGCAATTTTCTAATTTAGCCACTAAACCACACTGGGTTTTTTCATCCTTAATCCACTTACTTCTCCAGGGCGTGATCTACAATTCGTTTAAACTTTGCCCCTAATCCCTCTACATCTACCATACTGGAACTAAATGAGTTCTGTGCATTTTCTAAGCCGGCTCCTAAAAACTGCTCATCTGATCTTTCTTGCAAAAACACTGCGGTAGCCATCATCATGGAGACACGAAATTTGCTAACCACTGTCGCCATCATGATATCATTATCACTAACCCCTGTCTGTATACTGACACCGTCTAACAGTTCAGGCCTGTTTGAAGCTACGAAGTGTATATCTCCATTGTTCGTGGGCTGTCGAGCTAACTGCTCAAGACAGTTTTCGGAAATCATGTTCAAAAGTACTTGACAAGGCTGCCTGTCGGTTCACCCATGCAATGTATGCATAAACATCCCGGATCATAGTCTGGTTATTTCCGAAGCCACTAAGCAGGGACTTTCTCTGACTGATTCTAAAACAAAAGCTGCAGTATTAGTAGCTTTGTTACGAATACTTCGATAATTTATTGTTAAAATTTTGTCAGCTGAACTGTCTTTGTTATGTACACGATCTGTTTCACCCTCTGCATAATAAATGCATATCGTTTATAAGAAAATCTCAAAGTACCACTAAGCCTAAAAAAAGTCCCGTGCAAACTGCACAACTGCTCGTCTGCCCGAGCAGCTGCTTCCTTTGCACCCCTGACCTATCAAAGACTGTCCTACAATTCTCCATATCATAAACCTCTTCCTGAAATTCGTAACCTACACGCTGCCCTGACATGTCAAGGACTGTCCTACCATTCTCCACCCCATAACCCAGGTCCTGAAATCCTCAACCAACATCTACATGGACACCCTCCACTGGGCTTGAAATACAAGAAGCTCGATCAGCTGCGGGAACGATACTCCACACTGTTATGTATGCTTGCTTTCCATGGATGGGACGAGCCGTCTTCAATATGTCGGACAGCTGCTCATGTGAACTGAGGATGGCATTAGAACAAAAGTAACAAACTTCACTTGTGCCGACGTGAGACATAAAGACTTCACCCTGCACACTAATAGACTCAGCCAAGGTCTCACCCATATCACAGATAATACCCCCTAGCACATATATAGTGCACATTGCCTTTCTTCCTGGTCGTGATCGCTGTTTCGCTAAGGGGTTCCGCAAGGCAACTAACATTGGAACCCACAAATGAATGAGGCCATATGGCCAGTCTCCACATTGACCCTCCATTTCGAGGGATGTGGACGCCTTACCACCCCCACTCACCCTGTAGTGGTGGCAGATCCACCATGTCAGGTGCACTGGAAGGTGCCTCGGCAGCAGAGCCTGTGGGAGAAACAAACAATACATGAGTTGTCCCATGCGACATGCCAAATTTTCCTCCACCGCTACTCCAGAAGACAGTAGTCGGAAGAACATTAAGCAGTTCATGAATTGCAGCCAGCTTCTCTCCATCACACATAGCATGGACACATTTTACCCATCCTAGCACAAATAACATAAAAGGTAAACAACAAAAGTACGCAGAGAAACCAAATACGCGGCCCATTTTACACACCTGACCTGTTACCTGTGGAGACTAACTCTGACTGTGAGCTGGTTGTCAAAAGAAATTACAGCAGTGGTACAGACTGCACAACTCTATACTTTGCAGTTACAAAACGCAACATTACACCTGTTAAACAGAAAAGCATGCAGGAATTTTAAGAGGAAGACTACAAAGAAAACACACACAATCATAAATACTAAGCTTGCTGGTGTACTGGTGAATAAGAGGCGACAGCTGGTGCTTGACTATCCATCACCTCCTCCTCATCTCTGTCCATTTCTTCCTCATCCTTTCTTTATCTACCTCATCATCCCCCACTCTCTCATTATCCAATCACCTCCTCCACCCCTCTGTCCTGCTGTATCCATCTATACGTGTAGCTCCTGCAATGCATCCTGATACTACCCACAAGACATGTCTATTGTACAAGGCAGATTATATGTTAGGTGATATAACACTTTTTTGGGCTATACGTCTGCTCATATGGCAGCTAGGAGACTCTAACTCCTCATTGATGATTCTGATGTTGCAAGCAGTATGAATATCAAATTCTGCTGAAATCTTTTCAGTACTTTAGGAAGATATGCTGGACATACACACATAGATCAATTCATATATTTGAATCATCCACTTAGGCTTGAGGGATTGTATTAGGTGTGATGCAGTACAGTTATAATGTCACAATTCGAAAGGAAACATAACAAAACACCCATTTATCATTTGAGCACATTTGCATATATCAACACTTAACAATTATGTGTTTACATTATTCAAAATGGGTAACAAACCTAGGAAATCAGCATACAGTATGTACGAAATAATACCGGTGCATTAGAACAGTGGGTCAATGTGGCAACCACTAACATTATTACATAGACCTACGGAGCACTGAGCGAGATGGCGCAGCGGTTAGCACAATGGACTCGCATTTGGTAGTATGATGGTTCAAACCTGTGTCTGGCCATCCTGATTTACTTTTTCCGTGATTTCCATAAATTGCTTCAGGCAAATGCAACGATGGTTCCTTTGGAAGGGCACAGCCGGATTCGTTCCCCATCCTTCCCTAAATCGATGGGACCGATGCCCTCATTATTTGGCACCCTGCCACAAATCAACCAACCAACATACGAAGCATGTTCTGATACACACTGTCCACCCCCCTGGTGTCTCTTCAGTTTCTCGTACAGTGGACAGAAGTTGTGCCAACAGATGTTCCTCTATTTCTACAGGAGTTTCGCAAATTAAATTTTGCATACGACCCCACAAGAAGGAGGCCATTGGAGTTAAATCCGGCATTAGTGGCGGCTACACGGTTGGAACACCCCTGCCCATCCAAAATTCACCATATCGTCTGTTGAAATGTCTCCAAAGTGCACGTGAGAAGTGATGTGATGCACCACCGTGCGGAAAGCAAATTTCCTGACTGACATTCAGATGACCATCTGACATGATACGTGTCATCCTGTCTACACTGTTACATACCTAGACAAGCAACTCTGACACTTTTCTGTTTCCCTCAGCAGCTGTTCGATGCGTTACAGATCTCAGCTGTAACTGTCATAGAACAGAAACGGTAGGTTTCAAGACTTGGGTTCCTATTAAAATACTATGTACTAACTCCCCTCTTCAAGTCCTAAAATTTGAAAAGAAAATTTCCGAACACCCTATTGTATATACACAAGGTGTCTCTTCTAAGAGTCATGAGGAGAATTTTCTCTGCTCAGTTTAATGGACGCACAAAATTCCGCATTCAGAATTATTTTACTCTTAACAGGACACAAACTAACACTGTTGTCACTGACCGTCACATGAGGGAGTTGATGAGCAGCAACTCTATCGATTGACCCCAGCTATACATCGGAAGAAATTGCAAATAACTGCTGAAACACTGGAGAAAACGCACCTGACAACTCGAAGGAGAGACCATATAATGTAGGGCGAATCACCCACAACTTGCATAGCAAATAATGCGGATATGGAAATGATGTTCGGTTTTCATATAATAGATTGGTATTCTGGGCCCCGTATTGTTAGCCAATAAACAGATTGTGATAATATTTAGAGAGTGTATTTTTTGTGCAAATACACCCTTCATCCATTTGTTTTCGGTGTCCATCCTAACACTATGTAACGGAATGTCAGTATAACGGGTAAACATTTGCCCATTCATCGGTTTCATTTAATGTATAAAATGATAATAATTTGGTATTTCCTATTTTGAACTGCCTCCCGTTCTATTTATATCTCGAAGTAAACATTTTGTCCATGTGGTAAATGAATATCAAGTACAAAGAGAGTGTGTGACTGAAAGTGCATTGTAAGTTCTCAAATACGCCATACCGCTTCAGATAATCCGACATAACAGCCATTCACAAAAATCCTCACTTTGTCATCCTGAATGTCTTCATTCCCATGGGATCTTTCATTGGATACTTCTATAGTTGCACTATCGTATCCTTTATACATGTATTTATAATTCCTTAGGGTGTAGCGCAAACTTCAACATTCACATGGCAATTACATTAACAAGTAAATATGGACAAAGTAGCGATTGTCAAGTGATGGTCCTCAAACATTAACGCTAACACCATTATCACGGTGTCTGTACAGTGGATGAGATTTAACTTACGGTCCTGTGATGTGATAGAAATCTTAAGGAATATTTTTTGTGCATTTGGCATCTGCCATATACAGAGACTTTTGATTAAGTGCACCATATGGTCCATGCCTCTTACGTTTCACAACGTATGTGTGCAGATTATGGTGTGCGCGAATATCTGGAATTTCTGCACATACGCCATTATCAATATCACAAATGTCTCCTATTTTATTGGTTTCACATAAAGTGATTATAAAATGGGAATGTGGCAACCATCTTTTGTCTGCACTGCATCGAAAGTAGGTTTCGTTAATACCGCATGAATTACTTCTTTTAATTAACTCTCGAATACTAGTACAATAATTTCTGGATCGAAGGGAGCATGGTTCATGTAGATAAATTTTATTAATAATGTCGAACAATGGACATTGCATTCAATTAATTTTTATGCATATACACTCCTGGAAATTGAAGTAAGAGCACCGTGAATTCATTGTCCCAGGAAGGGGAAACTTTATTGACACATTCCTGGGGTCAGATACATCACATGATCACACTGACAGAACCACAGGCACATAGACACAGGCAACAGAGCATGCACAATGTCGGCACTAGTACAGTGTATATCCACCTTTCGCAGCAATGCAGGCTGCTATTCTCCCATGGAGACGATCATAGAGATGCTGGATATAGTCCTGTGGAACGGCTTGCCATGCCATTTCCACCTGGCGCCTCAGTTGGACCAGCGTTCGTGCTGGACGTGCAGACCGCGTGAGACGACGCTTCATCCAGTCCCAAACATGCTCAATGGGGGACAGATCCGGAGATCTTGCTGGCCGGGGTAGTTGACTTACACCTTCTAGAGCACGTTGGGTGGCACGGGATACATGCGGACGTGCATTGTCCTGTTGGAACAGCAAGTTCCCTTGCCGGTCTAGGAATGGTAGAACGATGGGTTCGATGACGGTTTGGATGTACCGTGCACTATTCAGTGTCCCCTCGACGATCACCAGTGGTTACGGCCAGTGTAGGAGATCGCTCCCCACACCATGATGCCGGGTGTTGGCCCTCTGTGCCTCGGTCGGATGCAGTCCTGATTGTGGCGCTCACCTGCACGGCGCCAAACACGCATACGACCATCATTGGCACCAAGGCAGAAGCGACTCTCATCGCTGAAGACGACATGTCTCCATTCGTCCCTCCATTCACGCCTGTCGCGACACCACTGGAGGCGGGCTGCACGATGTTGGGGCGTGAGCGGAAGACTGCCTGACGGTGTGCGGGACCGTAGCCCAGCTTCATGGAGACGGTTGCGAATGGTCCTCGCCGATACCCCAGGAGCAACAGTGTCCCTAATTTGCTAGGAAGTGGCGGTGCGGTCCCCTACGGCACTGCGTAGGATCCTACAGTCTTGGCGTGCATCCGTGCGTCGCTGCGGTCCGGTCCCAGGTCGACGGGCACGTGCACCTTCCGCCGACCACTGGCGACAACATCGATGTACTGTGGAGACCTGACGCCCCACGTGTTGAGCAATTCGGCGGTACGTCCAACCGGCCTCCCGCATGCCCACTATACGCCCTCGCTCAAAGTCCGTCAACTGCACATACGGTTCACATCCACGCTGTCGCGGCATGCTACCAGTGTTAAAGACTGCGATGGAGCTCCGTATGCCACGGCAAACTGGCTGACACTGACGGCGGCGGTGCACAAATGCTGCGCAGCTAACGCCATTCGACGGCCAACACCGCGGTTCCTGGTGTGTCCGCTGTGCCGTGCGTGTGATCATTGCTTGTACAGCCCTCTCGCAGTGTCCGGAGCAAGTATGGTGGGTCTGACACACCGTTGTCAATGTGTTCTTTTTTCCATTTCCAGGAGTGTATCTTGGAAAACCATTCAATGTAAAAGGTAGAATAACTCTTCTGCGAATATATGTGGTAACATACAGGTATATTTGTAAATGGTCGTATAAGTTGTTATAAATTTCTGATATTAGAACAGACTGATTTTTGCCTTATGTAGCTAAACCTCATTCATTCAGTACATACACAAATAGCAACAATCCAGTGCAAAAACAATTTTTATGAATGATGTAAAAGGCTGAAATCATCTCTAATTGAAAGGTGATAGTATGCATACTGCAACGTACTACCTTTGTTTCTGGGCCGTATCGTAGTGGCCGTATTTTATGTATTATAGAACAAATTAGCATGCCACTCAGTGTCTCCGTCAGAAAATAACAGTCGACATGCTAACTGACCCAGTGAGGAATCAAAAACAAGAATGTCTTTGATTGGACCAGCGCTTTTTTTAAAAAAAGGCACGCCGCATTTCTTTCAAATTGTTGCTCACCATCAGCTATAGTGAAAATATTTAGTCACCAATTTGAACTGCATCACTGCAGCTTCGTATGTCTTAATTTTTGTCAACCGTAAGAATTATACAAATTCACTATTATCGGTATCTTATCTTGCACAATAATCTTTCATTGCAGTGAAAGAAAGTACAAGAGAATTAGCGCGTTCAGATACAACGCATTAAATTGTTATGAATAGTGCACGACTGATTTGGATGTTCATTAAGTCTACAGCGAACAGCAGTTTCGATCTCATAAAAATATAATTGTGCTTAACGTAGTGAACGATCATGCATAGAATTCAATGGACGTGCCTATGATAAAACAGTGTGTATTACAGTCATACACTCCACATAGAACTGTGTCTGATAGTTTGGCCTTAGCACTGACCACAGCATGAGCAGCATTGTAGCTACGAATATTACTGAAGTAATCCTTTAATTTCTCTTGAATTGCAGTGTGTCCTTCACAAAGTGCATTGAAAAATAAGTTTTCTGTTAACGTGGGAAAATTAACTTTTCCCTTACGTCAGCACAGTATGAATCTCATTGTATGACATACAGCAACCTCCGAAGCGAAATGATTTGTATTACAAATTCTTCACTGTAAATTCATCAAATCGTAGTTGTAATGTCAAAATTATGAGGACTTATCGACCGCCCACATTTAAATGTTACACTCAATAAAACAGTTGCATATCATTATACCTATTACTTTCTCTATCCTAAAATTGTGCTTGTGTAGCTCTGTGTCTCTCACTCCACGCTGTCAGCGTTCTCCTTCTAGGCATGGCATAAAACAAATATAATTTCCGTATAGTAAAGGAAGTCAAAAGACATAGTTTTTCAAAATGAAGAAATAAAAAATTAGGAACCTCAAAATTGCTGGTAACGTTGACAACAGACCACAAAGTTACTCTCACATAAAAGTAATCGAAATAACGACGCCAATATACAACGTTATTAACAGACCTTGTCACTACGCTATTTTGAATTCCATCTCTGACATCATCATCGACATAGCAGTCGTTGCGTCGTAGCTGATCGATGCCCGTGTGTTACGGCGAACTAACCATGTAATTATGAACAATCCTACAATGCTATTTCACGAAATGTTGTTACTTTCGTGTGTCATTTACACCATAGCAACTGATCAGTACGCGTGGCAGAAGTTGGTGGCATCCCATGTTCGCGTATTGGAGATTTTAATGCGTGATAAAGAACGTATCATCGTAGGTATACATATGAAAGCAACTGTTTCCTTTTACGGCTCTTAACGTCTACATTCTCACATCATTTTTTTTTTACCCATTTGTGGCAAAATATCTTTCAAGTTATGTAAGTTTCATTGGCGTCATTGTGTAATTAATATTAAAAATAGATACTTCAATTTTCTTGTCGAGTGTTAATACTATCACTTGATTTGTCATCGCAGTGAGCTTAAATAAGTGGGATGATCCAATATTTTTTAAAGTTCATTGTGATTCGTGTTATACGACTGTCCATGTGGTTTACACATGTTGCATTAAGATATTCTTAGTGAAAGATACATGTATTATAATATTGAGAGCTTTTAGACGTACGCGTTGGTAGCTTGGTGGTGTTGTGGGTAGCTGATGTTTTAGTCATCCGGTGATGATACTAAAAGTATTGGGTTGGTGCATAAGTTCGCTTTGGTTTTCGATAATTTTAATATACGCAAAAGATACACATACCAGAGAAGTTAGTCATCAATAATACACTCTTCTTCACTGTTTACAGCAGACTGACAGAGCTGGGGTACCTTTTCGATTCCGCGGCTGTAGAAATCACATGGTTTTGAGGAGTGGATCTAGGCGAGCTACGTTCGGAGCCCATTTAAATCAGGAAAGCAAGTGACTCGAAGGTCGGGCGGGCGCTATTATCGAATACCATCTCTTCACGCAGTCTCTGCCAGTTGTTCTTGGACTGCGGCTGCAAACGTCTCAGCTGTTGACAATAGATATCAGCAGTGATGGTTACAACCCGGGCAGGAAATTCGTGTTACTCTAAACCGTCAATATTCCACCTGGTGCATAACATTATCTTTTGTTGGTGTGCGGAGGTCTCTGTACGGGGAGTTGCTGCTTTGTTTGAGTTCAATCATTCGTTCCTTTCCCTTATGCTACGATAAGGAAGTTGCTGCTTGTTTGGGGTCAACCATTCCTTTCTTTTCGTTATGTTACGATAAGTTCACCATTTCTCGTCTTCAGTAGCAATTTAGGATAGGAATGATCGTTGCTGTTCGCGAGCCAATTGGTTACGAGCAAGCAGAGGTGAGCGTATCTACGTCTACATCTACATATATACTCCGTAAATCGTCGCACGCTGCGTGGCGGAGGGTACCCTGTACCACTACTAGTCATTTCAGTCGTCTCTTATCTTCGTGGTCCTCAAGCGTAGTGTGTGTTGGCGACAGTAGAATCGTTCATCAGTCAGCTTGTAACGCCAGTTCTCTAAATTTTCTCAGTGGAGCTTCTGGAAAAGAACCTCGCCCTCCAGAGAATCCCATTTGAGTTCCTAATGCATCACCGTAACACTTACAGTATTTGAACCTACCGGTAACAAATCAAGCAGCCCACCTCTGAATTGCTTCGATGTCTTCCTTCAGTCCAGTCTGATATGGATCCCAAACGCCTGAGCAGTACTCACGAGTAGGTCGCACCGGTGTCCTACATGCGGTCTCTTTTACAGGTTAACGACTCTTTCCTAAAATTCTCCCAACAAACCAAAGTCGACAACTCGCCTTCCCTACCACATTTCTCACATGCTCGGTTCACCTCATGTCGCTTTGCAAAGTTTCGCCCAGATACATAAACGACGTGACTGTGTCAAGCAGGACACTAGTATTACTGTACCCGAATTGATCTTTCTACTCATCCGCATTAACTCACATTGTTCCACATTTAGGACTAGCCCCCATTCATCACACCAACTGGAAATTTTGCCTCTCAACTCGTATCATCCTACAGTCAATGAACTTCGATAGCTTACGGTACACTATGGCATTATCAGTAAACAACCGCTGCCCATCTTGTCCGCCAAATCAGATATGTATGCAGAGAAAAACAGCGGTCCTATCGCACATCCCTGGGACACTCATGACGATAATCTGGTCTCTCATGAAAGCTCACTCTCGAGGACCACACACTGCGTCCTACTATTTAAGAACTCTTCGAGCCACCTAGATATCTGCGAACTTATTCCATAACACCGTACTTTCGATAATAGACTTTAGTGGGGCACCGTATGAAATGCATACCGGAAACGTAGAAATATGGAATCTGCCTTTTGCCCTTCATCCATGTCGCCACCCGTTGATATTCGCGATTTTGGGTTACAGTATGCGCAGCCCACACACCCAACTTTCGAGCTGTCCCTATTGCATGTAAATGTAGCACGATAGTCGAATGATCGCAGTTCATCCCTTTTTCCAGTTCTCGAGTGGACGTGGATCTTCATCAAACTTCAAAAGTCTACCTGAACATAGAAACTCGCTGGTGTCAAAGCGATGGTCTTTAAACCTATAAAATCGTTTCTTTGCCGTGCTACGCCCGATGACATTATCCCCATACACGGCAAAAATGTTTTGGCTTTCACCCCCCCCCCCCTACTGAATTCACACAGAAGTATATGTAGGAAAAGTTCAAGTATCTCCACTTCGCACTCCGTTTTCTAGCATCTATAGCTCTACCCACTAACTCCAAATGAGAAAATGATTGTACATGAATTGTATTTTATTATGCTAACTAGATAGGGTTGCTACTTCTGTTTATGGCCAAGTGTCAGACATTGTAACTTGTTATATTGTTGCCCCGTCGTCTGTGTGGGACAAAACTGAACTTATCCAGGGTTTGAAATTATTGTTATTGTATAAAGATAATTATACTGTAGCTTAATTTAGCCTACTTAAAGTTCTCTAAAGCTAGAGAAATATATCTTTTTGTTTTATTGAAAGCTGTTTCCTATTCTCTTACCTGAAATTTGGATGCTTGGCAAAATAACTGTTAACATGAGCCCCATGCCTGCAAAAACCCAACCCTAACCCCACTCCACCTAAGTCCCACGTTACAAAGTAAATTCCCAACAGCCTACAGAAATCTCCTGAATGTGATGACGGCGGCAGAAATTTTCGAAAGCGTTAGATCGCATACAAATCTGACACAGAGCAAGAAATCCGAGGAGCGTTTACTCGAAAATATATGGGTAACAATCTTAGGTCAAGGTCGCTAAACCTCCTGTATTTGATAACTAGTTTCGGCTCATCAAGGAGTCATCTCCAGTTCAGTAAAAATTTTACAATTTCATTCCGTGTATATCTGCCACGAGGCATCGAACACCGTCATAATCTGAACAAGCTGTGAGGAGGTGAATAGACGAATTCAGATAATAAATTTCTCAGTAATATGAAGTTGGCACGTTAATAAGCTGAAACTAGTTATCGAATAACGTATTTTTAGCGATCTTGACCTAGGATTTTCAGCGACGTATTTTAACATATCCTCCGATTTGACAATGTCAAATAACGACGCATTTATCCCAGAACGTCACCTCGAAAACCCAAGTTCTCGAAAAATCAGCTCCGCTTTCGGGCGCAGTACCGACCGCCCACCGTGTAACACTCTGCCTCCAGCACAGTGCCGACAGGCCACCGATCCCTGCTGGCGTCGTTTGAATAAAGTGTCCACAGGCATGCTGTCAGCACTCTACCCCTCCGGACGTTATTGGCTTCACAGACCATCGAGCCGCTATTCAAGTAGTCCTCAGTTGATCTCACGAGGCTTAGTGCTCCTCATTCCAGTCTCCCAACTAGGGAAAACTGGTACCACCGGGAATTAAACCCGGATCCTCCGCACGGCAGACAGAAGCGCTAATCATGTCAGCTATAGACATGAGCTCAGGATACAAATTCCTTCGTGGGTAAAGGAAACAATGGGACGTCGCGGTGGTAGTGAATATCCGTAAGCTGGTTCACGCGCATGAATGGGGAACAGTGGCCTGACCGTGGGGATGAAACATTCACGGTGTACACGCGGGGTGACTGCGACTGCGGGGACACTGTGTGTGACTGCAGTATGCATGCATTATGCAGCCGGGACTCGCAAATCTGCTGCACTCATTATGCGGTCCCGCGGCCCTGTGTTTGGCCAGCTGTCCGCCGGCGAACGTGTACACCGGCGCGCCATTATCATAGCGGGCCGCGGAACTTCTTGCGTAAAAAGGAAAGAGCGGTGAGGGCGCAAGATAGCGCACATTCGCCGTGCACACCGGTGTGTTTGTTCAGCTGACACGGCGGGCGGCGGGGCCCACCCGCAATCCGTCTCCAAGAGAGAACACGGTAGGGGGCACAGGTTTGCCGCCCCTCCCCCCCCCCCCCCCCCCCAACCCATCTACCTTAATATCACGACAAAGGTCCTCCACTGCAAACACCGACCAGCCGCGAGTGTTATGGGATAGAACAGATCACGTGGCATAAGTTATTAGCGGCAGTGTAGGTCAGCGTTTACGGCAGGAAATTACAATCTGCTCGTCGGCGTGTAAAGTCTGATAGAAACTAAGAAAGTGCGCGCTGCTGAAATGAGACTGCAGCTCATTCCATTCTGTAGTCTACCGTGATGTTCCTGGATTGGCTTTTCTGATACGATGTTGTGAGTTTTACTTTTTGTGAAGATCTTAATTTCTATTTATTTTACTGCGCTATCCTCCAAAGCGTTTCACTGTTTCACAAAAAAATAGGTGACGCTAGTGTCCACAGTTAAAATAACAAACCGAAATTTAGCAATACTGCTTTTATTTTGGCGTAGAACAGCGTAAACAGGTGATAGTAAAGTAGCAATTGTGTAAAGGATACAGAAAGTAGACATCTGCAGCATTTATAACGGGAGACAAAATTGTTCTTCGTTTTTCCCAACTTAATAGATTTGCACACATATTCCGACAAGTGGTTAATGTGCTCAGTATGAGGTATGACCACTTCTGACAGCAATACAGACCTGACAACGATGGGACATGCTGCGGATGATGTCATCAGTCTCATGTTGAAGCAATGACGCCCATTCTTCTTGCAGAGATTCTCTCGATCTTGGAGAGTGGTTGGTGGATGCTGACGTGATGGGAGCGGTCTCCATAGCGCATCCCAGACATACTCTACGCCATTCATATTGGGAGAGCGAGCAGGCCACGCCATGCATGCAATAGCTTCCGATTGCAAGAAAACATCAACCAGCCGTGCCCTATGGGGTCGCGCATTATAGTTCATCAGCACGAAGCTGATCAGTCAGCTCCTCGACACACAAAACAGGTTCCTTGCAGTGACTGTAGCCAAATGCCAGAACCAGAATCATAGATATGCACTAGCAGAATAACTACAACAATATCCTCGAGGCATATGCAACAGAACAGTACCCATGTGATGAAGATGCAACTCCTGAGTCAGCATTAGTGTCATGGAGAGATGTCGGAAGGGAGTCTGTAGTACGCAATGCTGTAGAAATTTCTGTTACCCATTGTCAATGTGATGGTGCGATTGCTACAGTATACCCACAGTGGTTACGAGCTAATGCGCTCCAAGTAGAGGATCTATGCGCTGACCAGAGCCGAATGCCAGAACCAGTATCGTAGGTATACACTATCAGAATGACTCCAACAATATCCTCAAGACATACGCAACAGCGCAGTGTCTGTATGATGGAAACGTGACTCCTGAGGCAGCATTAGTGTCATCTAAAGATGTCGGAAGAGTGCCTGTCGTATGCAATGCCGAAGTAATTTCTGTATCCCATCATCAACGAGACGGTGCCATTGCTACAGTAAACCCACAGTGGAGCATCGGTTACAAGCTACTGGACAACCAGCAGAGGTTCCATGCACTGACCACAGCTGAACGCCAGAAACAGTATCATAGATATACACTATCAGAATGACTACAACGATATCCAAGAGGCAAATGCAACAGTGCATGTGCTCTTGGAAAGACGTTGGCAGAGAGCCTGTAGTATGGAATGGCGAAGCAATTTCTGTGTCTCATCGTCACTGTGAGGGTGTGAGGGCCACAGTAAACCAGCAGTGGTGCATCAGTTACAATGTATTGGATACCCAAGAGAGGTTCCATATGGTGACCGTAGCAGTATGCCAGAGCCAGTATCATAGATATACACTAGCACAACGATTCTCTATATGTCCTCGAGGAATATGCAATAGAGACCTCAGAGGAAATCCAGTGTTATGCTGTGACGTAGCAATTTCTGTGTCACATATTGAATGTGACGGCTACAGTAAACCAGCAGCACTGTATCAGATAAAAACTTCGGTACCAACAGAAGCTCCATGCTGTGACTGAAGCTGTATGCCACCACAAGTATTTTAAGATATACGCTAGCAGAATGAATCAAACAATGTGATCTGTCTCCCATCATCAATGTGAGGGTGTGAGGATTGCAATAAACTGGCAGTGGTGTACCTGTTACAAGCCAAAGGACAGCCAGCAGAGATTCCATGCAGTGACCATAGGCGAACGCTGGTACCAGTATCATAGATATACAGTTGTTGTTGTGGTCTTCAGTCCTGAGATTGGTTTGATGCAGCTCTCCATGCTAATCTACACTGTGCAAGCTCCCTCATCTCCTAGTACCTACTGCAACCTACTTCCTTCTAAATCTGATTAGTGTATTTATCTCTTGGTCTCCCTCTACGATTTTTACCCTCCACGCTGCCCTCCAATGCTAAATTTGTGATCCCTTGATGCCTCAGGACATGTCCTACCAACCGATCCCTTCTTCTAGTCAAGTTGTGCCACAAACTGCTCTTCCCCCCAATCCTATTAAATACCTCCTCATTAGTTACGTGATCTACCCATCTAATCTTCAGCATTCTTCTGTAGCACCACATTTCGAAAGCTTCTATTCTCTTCTTGTCCAAACAATTTATTGTCCATGTTTCACTTCCATACATGGCTACACTCCATACAAAAACTTTCAGAAACGACTTCCTGACACCTAAATCTATACTCGATGTTAACAAATTTCTCTTCTTCAGAAACGCTTTCCTTGCCATTGCCAGTCTACATTTGATATCCTCTCTACTTCGACCATCATCAGTTATTTTGCTCCCCAAATAGCAAAACTCCTTTACCACTTTAAGTGTCTCATTTCCTAATCTAATTCCCTCAGCATCACCCGACTTAATTCGAGTACATTCCATTATCCTTGTTTTGCTTTCGTTGATCTTCATCTTATATCCTCCTTTCAAGACACTGTTCATTTTATTCAGCTGCTCTTCCAAGTACTTTGCTGTCTCTGACAGAATTACAATGTCATCGGCGAACCTCAAACAGCAGAATGATTTTGTAAATATCCTCGAAGCATATCAATTAGTGCAGCACCTGTCTGATGGAGATGCAATTTCTGAGGGCAGATTTAATGCAAAGGAGAGACGTCGCAGGAGGCCGTGATTTATGCAATGATTCATCAATTTCTATGTCCCATCGTCAATGTATGGATATGAAGTTTACAGTAAACCGCCAGCAGTGCATGTGTTTGAAAGCTGCTGGACAAGCTGGAGAAGTTCAATGCGGTGACCGTAACCAAATGCCAGTGCCACACATATACACTATCAGAATGACTCCAACAATGTCCTTGAGCCACATGGAATAGCGCAGCATCCATCTGATGGAGATGCAGTTGTGACTCGGAGAGACGTCAGCAGAGAGCCTGTAGTATGTAAGTATGAAAAGATTTCTGTGTATCATTGTCAATGTGTGGGTGCTAGGTTACAGTAAACCAGCAGCATTGCATCGGTTACTAGCTACTGGACACCCTGGAGAGGCTCTAGGTGGTGACCGTAGCCGAATTCCAGCGCCAGTATCATAGATATACCCTAGCAGAATGACTCCGACAATTTCCTCGATGTATACTAGGGAAATATATCAATTCTTAAAAAGTGTTGCTTACAAAACGATTGTTCGACAGATTTTTGAGTATTGCTCATCATTCTGACTGTCTTAATAGGGGAGACAGAGATGATAGACGGAAGAGCTCGATGAAGAGAGTCATTCAGATGCTGTGAGATGCTAAACAAACGGCACTGGCAGTTTGCTGCAATAGAAGCACTGCATATAACGGAGAGGTTTACTGTTGATAAGAAACAAATAAAAAATAGAGACAAGAATCGAGGGTTTATATTCCACCCAATATATTAATTACTCCAACACACATCGTACAAAGTGACCACAACGGGAAATTATGAAAAATTAGAATAGAAACTGGGTTTTTACTGGCTATACGTATTCTCAGACTACATTCGCAAACGAGAGAGGTCTGGGGGATAATTGATAGATGTGGCAGAAGTACCATTTTTGGAACTAAATGTAGGTAATGCATCCAGAGAAATTATAAAAATGGATGGACACATATATGTATATATGTAGATATGTATGTTACACATCGCCTCCCAAGCCACTGGACCGATTTCTACGATACTTGGTAGACATATCATTTACTGTGGGATAAGAACTATCCATCTATCAGTGGAGTTGGAGTCGGTGTAGCGGTGAAAAAGCAGTATAGTACATGATGTGAGAATGTCCATACTTCAGTCTTCCAGTATTTGAGAGTGAGAGTACTTACAGACTTGCAGCAAACTTTACACATAATTTTAAACGCTTACAAAAGGAAGAGGAAGCTGAAGAGACCGATAGAAAGAGGGAAAGGAGGAGACTGACAAAGAGAGGCAGGTCGAGATGGAAGTAGAGGGGTTATGAGGGTACGGAATGAGGGGGAAGGAGCAGTTGGACAAAGGTGGGAGGAGCAGATTGACAGAAGGGAGAGGAAGGGATCGACAGAGAGGGGTAGAAGAGACGGACAGGGATTGGTGGGTCGAGGAGGTGGACATAGAGAGGTAGTGGTGGAGCTGGACACAGAGAGAGGGATTAAGGAGATGTACTAGTAGAAGATGGAAAAAATACATGCAGTTGCAACGCCCGGTACTCTGCTAATTTCTTTTAAATGTGCAGGTGCATGATATTTTAAAAATGTCTATTTCGCCCTATTTCTTTAAAAATGGTGCCATTGCTGCTCTTTCAATATTATTATATTGTTAGTAAGGATTAGCGTCTTTGACTTGCAATCAAAGGGTCCTAGGTCCCATGTTCGTCTCTAACCACTGCTCAATATTCTATTAAAAGCCATCAGCAAAGGCGGATGAAGACTTCCAGTACAAGAAGCTACTCTCGTCCTGCCGAAGTCCTTGTCGAAGACCACAGGGGAGAGGACAGAAGCTCGGGGCACTCCCCGCTCTTGGAGTTGGAATCTGCTCTAAAAGACAGATGAATCAGCAGTGATCAACGTTTGTTGTTCTTTCCTCATTTGGGTCTACATATTCGTGCAAACCAACATTCTCAAGCATGAACCTTTTCAAGAATAAGTTGAGAAGTCGTCTTATTGATGAGAACCTAGAACCGTGACTAAAATTAGAAACAGCGGCGTGTAAACTTGGCTTCGTTCGTAGGTTCTGGGCCTTGATCGCATTAGTGTTTTATTAATTAAAATGTTTTTTAAAATTAAAAAGATTTAATGCCTAGCCCGCAAATTTCCTATAATAATTAAAGTTCGGTAACAAGTTTCGGTTGCTATCTGCAACCCTCTTTAAATAGTTCACAATATGAGAAGGCCGTGAATAAGCATTGGAAAGCACTGCTAGCTGTAGACAGGCAACAACGCGCGTTCGTATGAACCAAAACAAGAAAAGCAGGTTGTTGTAAACGTCACCGCGAGCAAGGCAGGTTGTAGACGGTAATTTGAAAGGTTCATGATCATATAGGAAATTATCCATTTGCATGAGTAGAAGCTGGATGTAGTAATGAGCTTTTCATCCAGCTTCTAATGATGTAACTGAACAATTTCCGGTATGATCGTGAACCTGCCAAATTACCGTCATGCTAGCCGGAATGGCTGAGCGGTTCTAGGCGCTACAGTCTGGAGCAGCGCGACCGCTACCGTCGCATGTTCGAATCCTACCTCTAACATGGATATGTGTGCTGTCCTTAGGTTAGTTCGGTGTAAGTAGTTCTAAGTTCTAGGGGACTGATGACCTCATATGTTAAGTCCCACAGTGCTCACACCCATTTGAACCATTTAAATTACCGTCTCCAAACTGTCTTGCTCGCGGTGACGTTTTCAACGAGTACTGTTATTGGTTTGGTACTTACCAATGTGCGTTGTTGCGTGTCTACAGCTAGCAGTGCTTTCCAATCCTAATTCACCACCTTTTCATATTCTGAATGAACTGAACATTGTTTCAGATAGCAACCGAAACTAGTCACGGACATAATTATGATAGGAAAACTGCGTTCTAGTTATTAAAGCAGAATTTTATCATTTTCAGAGTATTGCACGGCGATCTGTTTCAGTTGTTAAAAAGCGTTCAAAAGAAAAGATCGCATTTCTTTTAATTTCAGACGACCGTTTTCAACAGTCATTACTGTCATCTTCAGGCATCTAACATCTTTTTGTCGTAAAACATCTTTATTTTATGCTTAACCTGACACACAAGATGTCAAGTGGATAAAACTCAGCACATCGTGAACGTTTGTAATCGCTATGCTTTTAAATATTTTAGCTATGACAAACGTTAATAATGTGGTAAGTGTTACCCACTTGACATCTTGTGCGTGAGATTCAGGGTCAAATGAACATGTTTTACAACAAAAAGATGTTGATGACCTGAAAATAACAGCAATGACTCCCGAAACAAACCGATCGAGTTAAATTTGAAAACAAAGTGCTGTCTCGGCTTTTAAATGGTTTTCAGCATTCAAAGTTTTCACTTAAAAAAACATTATTTAATAACCACATAGAGCCCGCCGTTTCCCCCCCTGGCCACGTCAGGCTTCACTGACGCTAGTGTTTGTCGGCAGTAACAAAACTTAAATTTTATGGGTGTCTTACGGTTTCATTTTGTCAATAAATAATAACTTTACCGATTACACGTAAGATGTCAAGTTCTGTTGAACGTAGCTGTACTTTAACTAAATCTTAAAACCTTATTTTAAGTTCGTAAAGACCATTTTAAGGGGCATGGTGGAGTGAAAGGCGATATAGCGACGAGTATTGAGAAACATAATTATGTTCAGATGGTTTCGACGTATAGAGCGGATGAATGAAAGGAGATAGTCGAAAGATGTATGCAGCAACTAAAGTAGATGGGAGTGTCGGAGGCTGTCGACCTTCGCGAACGTACCTCATTCACACTGACGACAGCTTTAACAATAGCGAGCTTAGGTGTGCCTCAAAGTAAGTTACCAACTATCTACTTGCATATACGGTCTGAGTTTAAAATTTTGGCACTCAGAATAATTTTCAATCGTCTTACAGTTGACTGTCTGCAGTTCGTGGTCTTGCTGTGGCGTTCTCGCTTCCCGCGCATGGGGCCCCGGGTTCGATTCCCGGCGTGGTCAGGGATTTTCCCTGCATCGAGATGACTGGGTGTGGTTGTGTCGCCTACATCATCATCATTTATCCCCAATTCCGGTCGGAGGAAGGCAATGGAAAACCACCTCCACTAGGACCTTGCCTATTACGCCGGTGCGCGTTTCCCGCATTGTCCCCTACGCTCCTCGGAGTATGGGACCTCATCATCATCATCACTGTTCATTAATTAGTTTGTCGTCCACTGGCTTATTATCCTCGACGTTTTCTAACTTTCTAATGACACTTGTGCATGCTCGTGACAATGTACTGGTAATTTATACTTTTTGGAATTTATTGCTATTCCTCTCAATTTTTGACGGATCTTCTGTGACATATTTATGAATTCCATATATCTGTTTTTTCCCCTAGTGGGGAAGAACGTAGATTGTGTTTCTCTCCTTAGGTTAAGTTTAAAATTGTTGCGTACCACTATTTCAGACCCACTTCAGTTACCTTTCACGTCGTAGCGATATCGATCCTGTAATGCAGGGCTCAAGCGGAATTAGCTCCGCATTAGATCTGCACCTCTTTCCGAGGGAAAATGTACAGGTGCAATTTGCAGAAAAGCCTTTCAGGATCAAGTTTAAGTGGATCATAGTCCAGTAGGAGGCGCAGCGTTATCCAGTAAAGCCGACAAACAAATGCAGACGTTTCAAAAATGTGCACTTCAGGGTTAATATTAATGAGACTGCTTTAGTGGTCTTACGTGCGGCAGTAGACCCTCGTCATTTCATTCGCCTGTGCCCTGAAAGCATACTCTACAGTTATACGAGAGTGGAACAGGCATTACAGAATTTAATTTACTCATTCAGTAACTAAGCTCGTTGTACGCAATATCTGTGAATGCCCTTGTACACTACAGAAGCAGCTTAACTTTTTTCTTTCCTAATACTTCGTGCAGTTCAGCTCAAAAGCACAAGGAAGCCCTTACGTAGTTCTGACTCGGCATTTTAGCAGTTTTCGTAAATAACTCGAGCAAAATATTATGATAACGATGGGACCTTTGGAATTTTTTCGGTTAGTGCCACTTGATGACATGCCTATTCAACATGTCTATTCAGTCGTATCACATTCGCTCATGTTATTAACATCATATAATACCGCAACCAAAAACAAGGAGATTCGAAATGTTTGTGATTTGATATTACATAAAGGTGCCGAAAATTAAATTGATTCATTAGATGAGAAAGTAGGAGATACCTTCAAGAATCACCGAGGAAAGGCATGTGAGGAAGAAACTGACTTCAAAACGTATGGAATGTTCTGCGGTATCACAGAATACCAAATGGAACTGTAGAGGGCAGTATTGTAGAGGAAGACATAGCCTAGAAAACAAATTAAGACAGTTCGGAGCTACTCTGAGGTACAAGGTTGGCAGAGGGGCGGACATCCTAGTTCGCAACATCAATTCTGTTAAGAAGCTGATGTTACCCCTCCCTCCCCCTCAACCGAGAAAAGAGGAACCTGTATAAACCTGTTTGACTACCAGGGTTTCGTTTCTTGATTGCACTCAAAAGTATTCAAACGCACTTATAGTTCGTTATTGTACTCTCAGCTTAGATTCACTTTCCTCAAGAACAAGACCAATTATTTTAGTGCAGAATGAGATATTATGATAGATAGTTATTACTTTAAGATCCTAATAACTGCATGATTGGTAGTTTAAGGGCATTTTAGCCTGATTCCATTATTCGGGAAATATTAATTGTTGCATTACCACGGGTAACACCTACATCTTCAGGTGCCATTACACGTCACTCCATTCCTTTATCAGTCGCAAATAAAGCGAGCTAAAGGCAACCGACCTTATGCCTCCTAAGTTTTCTTATACTGTCTACTGCGTCCTTACGAGATACTTGCGGCCGGCCGAAGTGGCCGTGCGGTTAAAGGCGCTGCAGTCTGGAACCGCAAGACCGCTACGGTCACAGGTTCGAATCCTGCCTCGGGCATGGATGTTTGTGATGTCCTTAGGTTAGTTAGGTTTAACTAGCTCTAAGTTCTAGGGGACTAATGACCTCAGCAGTTGAGTCCCATAGTGCTCAGAGCCATTTGAACCATTTTTTTGAGATACTTGCATTGGTGCCAATAGAATCAATCATCACTCCGCAATCACTCGAAAATGCAGGTCCTCTAACTTTCTTAATTTCCTACTGGAAGGGGACGCGAACCCTCGACCTTTGCCTTACCTGGGCAAGTGCTCTACCAACTATGCTACCGAAGCACTACTCACTACCCGTCCTCTAGGCTTTACCTCCGCCAGTCCTCATCTCCTACCTATCTAACTTCACTCAAGCAGTGTGAAACTGGAGGGACTAGAACACCTGGGAGAAAGGTCCCGCGTTAGAATCCCGGTTCAGCACACAGTTTTAATCAGCCAGGATATTTTATATCAGCGCAAATTCAGTTGCTGAGGAAAAAAAACCATTCTCTCTCTATTCGGCTGTTGATCGAACGTACCAGTATCAAATCCAACAGTACGCCCGGAATTGCTTCGATGTTTACTTTTAATTCGACATGGTGCGGATTCCAGACACTAGATCAGTACTCAAGAATGGGTCGCAGAAGACATCTACACTCCTGGAAATGGAAAAAAGAACACATTGACACCGGTGTGTCAGATCCACCATACTTGCTCCGGACACTGCGAGAGGGCTGTACAAGCAATGATCACATGCACGGCACAGCGGACACACCAGGAACCGCGGTGTTGGCCGTCGAATGGCGCTAGCTGCGCAGCATTTGTGCACCGCCGCCGTCAGTGTCAGCCAGTTTGCCGTGGCATAAGGAGCTCCATCGCAGTCTTTAACACTGGTAGCATGCCGCGACAGCGTGGACGTGAACCGTATGTGCAGTTGACGGACTTTGAGCGAGGGCGTATAGTGGGCATGCGGGAGGCCGGGTGGACGTACCGCCGAATTGCCCAACACGTGGGGCGTCAGGTCTCCACAGTACATCGATGTTGTCGCCAGTGGTCGGCGGAAGGTGCACGTGCCCGTCGACCTGGGACCGGACCGCAGCGACGCACGGATGCACGCCAAGACCGTAGGATCCTACGCAGTGCCGTAGGGGACCGCACCGCTACTTCCCAGCAAATTAGGGACACTGTTGCTCCTGAGGTATCGGCGAGGACCATTCGCAACCGTCTCCATGAAGCTGGGCTACGGTCCCGCACACATTTAGGCCGTCTTCCGCTCACGCCCCAACATCGTGTAGCCCGCCTCCAGTGGTGTCGCGACAGGCGTGAATGGAGGGATGAATGGAGACGTGTCGTCTTCAGCGATGAGAGTCGCTTCTGCCTTGGTGCCAATGATGGTCGTATGCGTGTTCGGCGCCGTGCAGGTGAGCGCCAAAATCAGGACTGCATACGACCGAGGCACACAGGGCCAACACCCGGCATCATGGTGTGGGGAACGATCTCCTACACTGGCCGTACACCACTGGTGATCGTCGAGGGGACACTGAATAGTGCACGTACATCCAAACCGTCATCGAACCCATCGTTCTACCATTCCTAGACCGGCAAGGGAACTTGCTGTTCCAACAGGACAATGCACGTCCGCATGTATCCCGTGCCACCCAACGTGCTCTAGAAGGTGTAAGTCAACTACCCTGGCCAGCAAGATCTCCGGATCTGTCCCCCATTGAGCATGTTTGGGACTGGATGAAGCGTCGTCTCACGCGATCTGCACGTCCAGCACGAACGCTGGTCGAACTGAGGCGCCAGGTGGAAATGGCATGGCAAGCCGTTCCACAGGACTACATCCAGCATCTCTACGATCGTCTCCATGGGAGAATAGCAGCCTGCATTGCTGCGAAAGGTGGATATACACTGTACTAGTGCCGACATTGTGCATGCTCTGTTGCCTGTGTCTATGCGCCTGTGCTTCTGTCAGTGTGATCATGTGATGTATCTGACCCCAGGAATGTGTCAATAAAGTTTCCCCTTCCTGGGACAATGAATTCACGGTGTTCTTATTTCAATTTCCAGGAGTGTATAAACCGCCTCGTTCATAGATGAGCCACATCTTTCCAAATTTCTTCCAGTTAACCGAAGTCAGCCTTTTGCCTTCCATAGCACCACTCTTACGCGACCGTTCTTCTTCATTTGGCTTTGCAACATTACGCTTACACGTTTAACTGACGACACCGTTTTAGGCAGCAAACATCTAGTACTTTATTCCAATATTACAGGGGTTTGTCATTCATCTGCAGCAACTTAAATTTTTCCGCGTTTAGAACAAGTTTCCACCCATAATACAAAATACAAATTCTTTCTAAGTCATCCTATACCCTTCTACAGCCACCAAGCACGACACATCCCGTGAACTGGAGCGTCATTAGATAATAGCTGCAGGTTGCTACTCACGCCATCCGTCAGTTTATGTATATAGAGGAGAGAACCAGAGCAGTCCTGTCACATTTCGCTGGGGCATTCGTGACGATAGCCTGGACTCTGATGAACACACTTACTGCACAACTTACGAGGCTCAGTTACATAAGATATCTCTGAGCCACCCAGATATCTGAGAAGATATTCCGTAGTGTCAGACCTCCGATAACTGTCTGTTGTGAGGCACTGTGACAAATGTTCCAGGAATTCAAAGAACATGGAATATGTCTATTGCTGCCCATCTGTGACTCGCAAGTTATCCGTACGAGAAAACTGTCAGTTGAGTTTTGCGCAAGGGACTGTTTCTAGTTCTGTGCTGATTTGTGGACAGAAGCATTTCTGTTCCAAGGAAATTTATTGTACTCTGTATCGTGTCTCTTGAGCGTGATCACATATGCGTCCCGCAAGCAGTAATTCCATTTGGGTCCATTTTCTTCGAATTGTGATGGAGAATGCATTTTACATTTCCCTCTCTTTATTCAGGTTTCTCAAGTTGGTGATGTTCACAAACTAGTAGTTATACGTTGTTAGTATTGTAAATGATACCGGCAGCTTGTTCGATCACATACACATTATCTTTTACTTTCCTTTGAGTGTTATGGCTTTAGTTTTCCCTAAACCTGCGACGCTGTGAAGGCAGTATGTGGGGTCCTGCTCACTGGTGTCTTATCGGGTGCCTCGAGGATGCTGCTTTCTCGTATAGTTAAACAACTCAAGCAACTCACATTAATGGTTTTTATTACATTAAAGTATGAAACTTCCTGGCGGATTAAAACTTTGTGCCCGACCGAGACTCGAACTCGGGACCCTTGCCTTTCGCGGGCAAGTGCTCTACCATCTGCGAGGAAGTTTCATATCAGCGCACACTCCGCTGCAGAGTGAAAATCTCATTCTGGAAACATCCCCCAGGCTGTGGCTAAGCCATGTCTCCGCAGTATCCTTTCTTTCAGGACTGCTAGTTCTGCGGGTTCGCAGGAGAGCTTCTGTAAAGTTTGGAAGGTAGGAGACGAGATGCTGGCAGAAGTAAAGCTGTGAGTACCGGGAGTGAGTCGTGCTTCGGTAGCTCAGATGGTAGAGCACTTGCCCGCGAAAGGCAAAGGTCCCGAGTTCGAGTCTCGGTCGGGCACACAGTTTTAATCTGCCAGGAAGTTTCATATCAGCGCACATTCCGCTGCAGAGTGAAAATCTCATTCTGGATACATTAAAGTAGATTGACAATTCTTACCTTTGTATTACAACGAGTTGTCTCAAGCGATGTGCGACATGCAAATAATCAATGTTCACACAAGCGATTAATATAACTTGTGCCTCTCTTCTAGCCCACGGTTTTTAGTCCGGGTCTGCTTGTGTCCGTATTCTACTGCCCGGCCGAGGCCGGCACGAGCGGTGCTTATAATCTCTTCGTACGGCGGCCGCTCTTGTCGCGCTGCAGTGCTAGTCGGCAAACTGTAGGCTGACGTCGTCACACAGCCTTCTCTGCTCTTGCGCTACTCACCTTCGTGCAGGCGCTTTCGTTACGCCGGAACACAGTATATTGGTTAAATTCAGCGTTCTTCAAGTCTTTTTTCTTCCACTGGCATTGTTGTGGAGAATCTCAATTTAGAATCTACATCCACATCTACATACATACTCCGCAATTCACCATACGGTGTCTGGCGGAGGGTACCTCGTACCACAACTAGCATCTTCTCTCCCTGTTCCACTGCCAAACAGAACGAGGGAAAAATGACTGCCTACATGCCTCTGTAAGAGCCCTAATCTTTCTTATCTTTGTGGTCTTTCCGCGAAATATAAGTTGGAGGCAGTAAAATTCTACTGCAGTCAGCCTCAAATGCTGGTTCTCTAAATTTCCTCAGTAGCGATTCGCGAAAAGAACGCCTCCTTTCCTCCAGAGACACCCACTCGAGTTCCTGAAGCATTTCCGTAACACTCTCGTGATGGTCAAACCTACCAGTAACAAATCTAGCAGCCCGCCTCTGAATTGCTTCTATGTCCTCCCTCAATCCGACCTGATAGGGATCCCAAACGCTCGAACAATACTCAAGAACGCCTCCTTTCCTCCAGAGACTCCCGCCCGAGTCCCTGAAGCATTTCCGTAACACTCGCGTGATGATCAAACCTACCAGTAACAAATCTAGCCGTCCGCCTCTGAATTCCTTCTATGTCCTCCCTCAATCCGACCTGATAGGGATCCCAAACGCTCGAGCAGTACTCAAGATGTGGTGTCACCACCAGACACCACACTTGCTAGGTGGTAGCCTTTAAATCGGCCGCGGTCCGTTAGTATTCGTCGGACCCGCGTGTCACCACTATCATTGATTGCAGACCGAGCGCCGCCACACGGCAGGTCTAGAGAGACTTTCTAGCACTCGCCCCAGTTGTACAACCGACTTTGCTAGCGATGGTTCACTGACAAAATACGTTCTCATTTGCCGAGACGATAGTTAACATAGCCTTCAGCTACGTCATTTGCTACGACCTAGCAAGGCGCCATTATCAGTTGCTATTGATATTGTAAATAATGTACAGACAAGAGCTACGTTCAACATTAATGGATTAAAGTTAAGTATTCCAGCAGCTACGTACGTTTTTTGTTAGTCTCATTTCCTTGACCTGTTCCAGACCTCACGCCAGCCTGCGTGAGCTAAAACGCGTGCCTTTCGGCTTCCTCTCATAGTGGGTTGGCTGTCTTGCCAATCCACAACATTTGGTTACGAGGCCAATTCGCGTTCGTAACTATACTGCCCTGATTTACTTGTGTAATGGCTTCGCCACAATCTCCAGATGTACTGTCCGAATTTTATCGCTTACAGAATCAGCAGACGCTGGCCTTACTGGATGCCCTTGGACAGCTCGTCCAGGGTCAACGTGCAATGCTAAACGATGCGGCAGCCGCCGCTCCACCGCTACCGCCGCCACACCACGCTGTTGCACCAACTTTTCGTCCTTTTGATGCTGCACTGGATAGCTGAACGGAGTGGTCACGCCAATTTGGATTCCATCTCGCCGCCTACAGAATTCAAGGTAACGAGCAACAGCCTTTCTTTTTATCTTCCGTCGGAGTGACCACGTGCCATGTGATAGTCAAATTATTTCCCCGGCGCGACGTAGCAACTCTGTCCTATGACGAAATTTTGTCTGCATTAGATGCATATTTCAGAGAATCAGTCAATGTAGTTGCCAAACGATACACCTTCTTTCGTACAAAACGTACGGCAGGTCAGACTAGTAGGGAGTGGGTTGCAACTATGCAAGGCCTTACTAGGGATTGTGCTTTTGAGTGTCCATGTGGACTCCCTTATTCAGATACTATGGTACGTGATGCAAATTGCACAGAATGTTTCTGATGTTCATATAAGGGAACAGATTTTGAAATTAGTCAGTCCCTCCCTTCAACAAGCGAGGGACATATTGGATCGGCAGGACACACTTGACTTTGCTCAGGAATCATTTGACACTTCACCAGCCGTGTGTCACATTAACTGGCCCACCGGGCGCGCTGCACGGAACAGTAAACAGTCCTCGTGCCCGGCCGCTGCAGGCGAGCAAATGCAGTGCTAAAATCATGCCCGCGTTGTGCTACTAGATATTCACGTGACAATTGCCCGTCACGCCAAGCTATTTGCTTTTTCTGTAATAAACAAGGACATGTTCAGAGTGTTTGCCAGAAAAAGCTCAGATCAGACACTCACAAGCATTCCAGGCCATTTGCCTCATTTGCATTTTTGGTGTTGTTCTTCTTCTTATGAACAACAGAAACCAAAACATTGCTTTAAAACAAGCGTTCAGTGCATAGTGTTGTGGAATGGGGAAAAAACCGCAAATTGGCGTTCATAAGAAGAAGAACAATACCAAAAATGCAACAGGAGTGTAATATGTAGGAAATTGTCCACGCAACCTGTAAGTACAGTTCAAAACATTACTACTTAATAGGAAATACCAACCACCAGAACTGTTTATAACTTATAGGCACAATGACAAAAATGTAAATAAAATAGCTAACATATGTATATATTCCAGGCCACTGATGATGCCTTGCAGAAAATAAAGGCGAAACGCATATGGCACTAAAATTGTGTTTTATTCAGTTGCTGTCAGACGGTCCATAAGTAAAAATTTATTAATATACCTTAGTGGAGATGTCCATCACTGAACGTGAATTAAATGACTAAATTTTCACTTCGTTCTGAATGCCCATTACCAGTAACAGAATAAGGTGTGACCACCCAGGAGACGAATAAACACTTGTATCGGTTGTGACATGGAAGAAAGCAGCCTTCAAGCGTCATCCTCAGTAATTTCTCACCATACCTGAAACACACGTCGTGTCAGTTCATGATGATTGCTGCGTGGAGTCTTGTCATGTTTTGGGGTGACAAATAGTGGGAACGGACACATCAGTCAGCTACTCATAAATTCTTTAGCGCAGGTATAGTGTGAACTATAGTGCATTATCCTGCTGAAATATGCCATTTGGTACTCTGGGTATGAAAGCCGGGTTTACCACATTTACCACATTTGTCAGCCTCCCTTCAACAGTTACCAACATAGTCCTTAGCCACTAACTCTCCACACCATGATTCCGGAGATCGGAGAGGCATACATGATGTGGGCTCTCGCTCTTTACCATAAAAGTCTCTGTTTTGGCATAGTGTCAGCAGAAGAGATCTCAACTCTTCAAATGGTTCAAATGGCTCTGAGCACTATGGGACTTAACTTCTGTGGTCATCAGCCCCCTAGAACTTAGAACTACTTAAACCTAACTAACCTAGGACGTCACACACATCCATGGCCGAGGCAGAATTCTAACTTGCGACCATAGCAGTCGCGCGGTACCGGACTGAAGTGCCTAGAACCGCTTGGCCACTGCGGCCGTTCAACCCGTCTTCCACAAATTTGTTCATACTCACACTCTTCCTGTACCCTCGCCTCGCTTCTAAGCTGTCGGCATCCGTTTGTTCGCCAAAGACAGTCGTGGAATTCTAAGACGCTCTCGCAGTGTTGCCCCTGTGTTCATGCCTACGCTCCTTGTCGCAATGCTGTGCTGACGTCAGCTGCCACCATTCGTTCTGCATCCATTTGACTACAGCGAATTGCATTTATGATCTGTCTGAATGGACTCCCCAAATCCCTTACGACAATGAGAACAAAGACAGCAACTAACTGCAAGTGCACGTTCCTTAGTCCCGTCGTGCTGCTAACCCCATCTTAAAAATTTTGATGATGTCACACCCACGTTCCTTTACCTGTTGGCATTTTTTCTATACAGAAAACAATCTCGCATGTGGATGAAATCTTAATACACATAACATTCAAGCATGGGAGTAGTGGAGTATCAGTTCGATAGGGATATTGTTAAAGGTGAGCTGTTAGTTTCGTGCATCTTCATCTGGTGGAGTTACAAAATGTTTCAAATGGCTCTGAGCACTATGGGACTTCTCAGGTCATCAGTCCCCTAGAACTTAGAACCACTTAAACCTAAGTAACCTAAGGACGTCACATACATCCATGCCCGAGGCAGGATTCGAACCTGGGACCGTAGTGGTCGCGCGGTTCCAGACTGTAGCGCCTAGAACCGGACGGCCACACCGGCCGGTGGTGGTGTTACAGTGAGACTTCTTTCTGTTGTGTTCTGGCTTGCGCTGCTGAGTAGTGAGTGTTCCTAAGTCGCGTGTCGAAATACTGACTTGTGGCCTGGTTGATTTACGTATGTATGTGCCTGTGTGGGTGTGTTTTCTTAAATTGTTGATGAAGTGTTTCACAATACCCTTACTTGAGTGTCTTTAAATTGCATTTCAGTTTTCTACTGAACATATGTCAGTTAAGGGACGCCCAAATTGTCACGGTAGTCAAGTAAAGTTTAAGTCTACTGTGACACCCCTGTTTACCTGTTGGATTAAAATTAATTTAGTCTTAAGCACAGCTATGAATAATTCAAGGCTAATTGCATTTGCCGTGTGTGTTTATTCTTGTTTTATTTTATTTATTTATTTATTTTTTTTTTTTTTTGTCCTTTTCTCTTACTCACTACTGTTGAGTGTTAAACTGTTTTGGAAACCCCTTTGACGTCATTTCACGGTGTGGTTTTAGAAAGAGTTCTTTGGGTACTGTTGTTAACGGCTACTGTTGCAGCGGGGATTCTGACCCACACATGTATCGCACGCCAGAGGTTTAGTGCCAACCGCTAACAGTGCGGTAACTTGTTATCAATCTTTTACGAATCACCTACGACTATTGATGGATTTTGTGGTAAAAATGGAGGCACTGTCTTGTAAACTTGTCTGACCTGAAAGTGCTTGCCTTGTAAAACAGTTCATTACTGATTCTGAGCAGTTTAATCAGTAGTAGGGCACTCGTTATTCTGGACCAGACTGTACTTGGCATTAATTGCATTGTCTTGGTAAATCGATGTGCTACGAAAGATTGTAACGCAAGCGCCGTTGTGGGTAATATTTACTTACCATTTAACTATATGAGTTGGTTCTGTGAATCATTGTGGCACACAAGGTCACGTAAGGCAGTGCTGTAGTGGGCAGATATTGCTATACGTCTGTAAGCCATTGTGTCCATTATGTTATGTAAGGCTTAAATACAGTGACCAGTTTGGTAATTTTCTGTGTTTCATAATAACGTTTTACAAGCATTGAAATTTTGGCAAAGGTTTAAATCTCATATTTGCAAATTTTTTGATGTTAGAAAACTTGTTGATAATTCATGTTAAGTCAGCTGATGTACATTTAAATTGAACAATGTGTCCAAATGTTGTTACCAGTACCTTTCATGAATTTTCTTGCGTAATAAATTAAATTTTATGCTCTATCCTCAATTTGTTGCTCAGCCTTCCACTCCAGCAGCTCCTGTCTGCTGCTCCCAACCATATCAGTTCTTTCGTTTTCGTGACCACAGCAATGTTATCTGAATATCTTGAAGCGTCTACTAATTTTGACACTCACTATCGTTCATTCACGAACTTGGTCTACAGCTTCCCGGGAGTAATCAATCAGTATAAGATCAGAGGAAGCTCATCACTGACTCACGTCTTTGGCCTCTCAACAGATACCCCTCCGTTGTGGTTGCACCTAAGGTACGGCTATGTGTATCACTGTAGCACGCAAGCCACCCCACCAACGGCAAGGTCCATGGTTCTTGGGGGGATTTAGAAACATATAAAGAAGAAAAGACAAAGAACACCAAGTAAAAAAAACAAGAATATTTCGAGAAAGTGCTAAGCACAATCGAAATGAATCCTGTGCACAGTATGGTATGACGACAGACAAGAGACTTACTGGCTGAATTGAAGGTATAGAGTATTGAAGAAGAATAAGAACCACTAAAAAGAGAATAGGACGATAAGAGTTAAAAGTGATAAAGGAATTTACTTATTTCTGAAGCAGGTTCAGAGGCGATGACAGAAAACGGAAAGAAATTGTCAGCAGAGGATAAAAGATGGAATCTGCATTTGTCTTGAGAAAATACCCACGATCGTGACACCTTTTATCTGGAGTGTTGCGTTATACGGGTGTAAAACTTAAAGACAACATAAAGACAACAGAGAAGATCTCTAGAATCACTGAAGATGCGGTGCTCCAGAAACATGTAGACTTTGAGCTGCAGTGATAGATTTACCAAAAAAGAGATGACTAGAAGAATGGAAGAAACCATTTGTCTCGGGAAAACACTCAAATAAGAATAAACTAACTTTTAGGACACACTAATGGACAAAGTAACATAACTGGAACAATAACTGAAGGTATTGCTGTGGGAAGGAACCGCCTGGTTGAGCAAGAATGTCACACATGCAGCGTATTGTATGTGATGTACGGTGTGTTACGAATCGTGAAATTAAGTGAAAGACACACAGAAGAATGTAATGGGGTTGTGTAGAAAATGAACATCAGGGTTGAAAAGAAATGAATAAGAAGACGACGAAGAAAAAGAAGATTCACAAAATAAGTTATTTACATATGTCACTACACGTTCAGCAGCAAACAATAAAGTTACGTTTACCTATTAATCCCAGACAGTTGACAATAAATTTAAGAAAGTCTGTAGGGTGGCCACATTACAACGTACAATAACCAGCATAAACCAACAAAATCAAACAAACATCATGAGAAAACGTTTCTTTACCTAAGTTTTCTTCAGCTATGTACCATTACTTGTACAAAAGAACAGTCTGTGCACCATCACTAAAACGGCAAAGGATAATATGCCGCCAGGTTCTGTGCGAAATTTGTCTGAGCATTACTGGTCTAACTAGACTGAAAGCTGGTCACACTTAGATCGTCAGTGGTATGGCAACGGTTTTGTGAAGCAATACCCTTTATGGAATCACATACGGAATATCACATGTGTCGAGGACTAGACATCGAATTGGCCAGGCTACCACCTCAGTATTCTCAAGATAATGTGATAAAGTCATCTTTTTGCCTCATTACGTGATACGAGGGGACTTCGGAAAGCATGTTGCCATTGTCGTTCCACGCCAAGACAACTGCCGAAGAAGGGTGGTGCATTGCCAAGAGAGCGCTCATGTTTGGGTCTCCTGCAGAGCAGTTATGCATTGTTAAGGGTAACAGGTACCCGTTCATCAGTATTGAAGCGAAATGGCGTGACAACTGGAAACATGCCTTTTGAAGTACGGAGGAGAATATGAGTCTTCCGAGCAACACATCTAAATTACATACAAACGAACCGTGAAGTTCTGGCGGTATATGGACCATACTCAACGTCGCGTCCATTTGTTGTAAAATGATGCTGTCGAATTGAGCAACGCCGTTCAGTCATGGGTGGCGCTGACCGGGACAATTTCCAGACTGTCGAGGGACTTATTGGCTGCAATCTCAGATTTTTCGATGATTATGTCGGTTCTCGAAAGGCTCCGCGACCAAGTAGCGGATTCCTATTGTCGAGGAACTGAACGATTGCTAGAACTTTGTTTACAGAAACATGGGGCGTATGATGAAATCTGGCGTCGTGTATGTGTTAGTCTGAAGTACACTGCAGCATCCAATAAATGTTACTGGGCCTGCCATAATAATTTGTAACTTACTTTTTGAAGTCCTGTGTCGTATTATTAGGACAGCAGTGACAATGAAGTGAGAAGAGGTTTCTCTTTGTTGTAAATTTTTATCACAGTGTTAACTGTGGAGATACTGATGGACAGAATTACAACTAATAACCGAACATAAATGTATTAGTCACAGAAAGCTTCGAAGAACTAGATACATAAATCTCTATGCTGGATTGGGGATATGAAACATGGTCCTCTTAGATGCATAATAAAATAATAAGCTACATAAAACGCACTGCCTGCAAATAAATTAACTAGAGGAAGTATTTGCCAGGTTAATTTTGAATTAAAATGATTATCTTAATAGTGAATTGCATTACCTAACTTGCATTAATAACAATAATACAATAAATAATAATCACAAATTTCTTATGACAGTGTGGAGTTCTTACGTGTTGTGTGACGAAACAATATATTTTTACATAACTTTACTTGGTTTTACCTATGTTGTTATCGGTTATCTATACAAGAATTTATTTCATTGAATCGATAAAGATATGCCGAAAATATCTGCCGATAGAAAGGGTGTGGTGGATAAATCACAAACATCGGGAAACTGAGGTCTGAAGAAGTCGGTAATCCCACACGTAATAAAATGTTAAATGTTGTGTTTGTGGGATCTGACAGAGAGATAAAAGTGTGCCAGAAATAGAAGGACACGAGGGAACACGGCCCTAGTAGCACCGAGTTCATCCCAACCCTAAGAAAAGAACGTGGACAAACAATGAGACGAATAACAGTAGGAATTCTCCTGAGAGACTTAATATAAATTTCATGTGATCTATTTAAGACTGATTGTAAAATGCAAATTGATTGTGTGCTGCTGAACATCTACTGAGAAATACGGACAGATACTGTGAATGAAATCAAATAAATAATGATGACAAGTACATAGAAATAAATGCCGATAAGATATTCATTTTTCTTATTGATAAATGATGTATACATACATGAACATCTTGTAACGTACAGTCTGTATGACTTTCTATACTTTAAATTATCATGTCGGTCAATATATAGTTTGACCTTCCTTTCTGGGAAAATCTGCGTATAAATTGGGACATATTACACCAGCAAATTGTAATATAAATTTCTTTAATTGTATTTTAATGACGATCACAGGGAATATTAAACAAAAGTATTGTGTATTTAGGTCGCTAAAGAAATCTGAATGGAATTATTGCGAGCCTCGTACTTGATGGATTATTTTGTAAGGCTTGAAGCTAATTTGGAAATTCAGTGATGGCGGTTGTACAGCCGGAACTGAAAGAGCTCTAATGGTTACTATCAGGCCGAAAACGGATCAGTCTTCGCACAAGCTCGTCGAATGCAGATGTCCTAGTTCCCGTAAATCGGCTATAGACGTCGCGCATCCGCCGACACTGAGAGAAAGACAATGCCATAATGTGAACAGAGGTGCTCCTGTTGTAGGAACTTCCACCGCCCGCGTAGCTGTACACAGTAGCTTCTGAGAGAGCTATTTATATCGTCCAGCGCTACATCAAAGGCGCAATAGTGGTCGCATTAGGCGCTCGGTATATCGCTACGTTGTTTCCCGCGACAAAACCGCCATCAGCGTTAATAGAGGTAATGACAGCAGCACGGAAGGCTTGAGAGGAAAGCGGTGTAGCAATGTGAGCAACGATTCGTGAACTCCGCTACAATGAGGGGTGCCGTCAGTCGCGCTTTCCAATCGCCTACCGCGCCAGTCAGAGGGCGGCCTTGGAAGCGCCATCTGTTTGGGACCGGCGCCACTGGTTGCTTGTGACACGGGCGAATGAGGCGTTTCGTCGCAGTTGGTCACCCGGAGCGATCAATGCACCGGGTCAGCCATTGTCACAAGCGGATCACCGACAACAGCGGCGGCTCGCCATCCGTGCACACAATGCACGAACGAGAGCTGCCTCCCCGTGCACGGGCGCGCGCAATCCTCTTAGGGGCCGGGAAAAGTTGAGTAGGCCGCCCGCACCCCGACCGGCTGCGCCACTCCTGTGGCTTTGCGCGAGCTGCGCCGGCGCCGACTGCGAGCTGCAAAGCGATCCACAGCCTCTACACAGCTTGCAGTGCAGGTAAAAGTTGTCCGTGTCCCGAGTGCCACTTGTTTGCGACCGCCCATCCTAACACGTCGCATTCAGTATCACACAGCATTATACGGACGGCAGGCTATAAGAACAAAATGCGTGGAGAGTACTACATGTTTCGAATTCCGTCAGTCTTCTGACGGATTTCACGCAGCACGTCATTATTTCTTCTCCTGCACTATCTTGTTCTTTCCAGAGTAGCACTACCAGCAAAAAACTACCTAACCATTACACAACGCATCAGTCGAAAGACCATTAAGTTTCGGTAAACATTGCAGCAAACCATCGATCTTAAGCGGAGTCGTCTATGACACTGACCGAAACTGTCAATTCCCAATTTTTTTTATTTTTTTTATTTTTTTTGTATTAGTAGAATTCATGGAAAAAGTAACCCGTGGTCTAGGGGTAGCGTCTTTGATTCATAATCAAAACGTCTTCGGTCCTGGGTTCGATCCACGCCACTGCCTAAATTTTGATAAATAATCAGCATTGGCGGCCGAAGACTTCCGGCATAAGAAGTCACCCTCATTCTGCCAACGGCCTTGTCAAAGAGGGCGGAGGAGCGGACAGAGGTTCAGGGCACTCTCTTGTCCTAGAGGTGGGAAATTGCCCCTAAAGGCGGAAGAATCAGCAATGATCAACGACATGAGGATGCAGAAGGCAATGGAAACCACTGCATTAAAGACACGTAACGTGTATCCACAGGACATGTGACCTGTAATTAAAGAAGTGTCATGATGATCTCTCCGTTGGCAAAAGATTCCGGAATAGTCCCCAATTCGGATCTCCGGGAGGGGACTGCCAAGGGGGAGGTTACCAGGAGAAAAAGTTTGGATAATCAACGAAAGGATTACGCCTGGAATGTCAGATGCTTGAACGTGGTAGGTATACTAGAAAATCTGAAAAGAGAAACGCAAAGGCTCAATCTAGATATAGTAGGGGTCAGTGAAGTGAAGTGGAAGGAAGACAAGGATATCTGGTCAGATGAGTATCGGGTAATATCAACAGCAGCAGAAAATGGTATAACAGGTGTAGGATTCGTTATGAATAGGAAGGTAGGGCAGAGGGCGTGTTACTGTGAACAGTTCAGTGACCGGGTTGTTCTAATCAGAATCGACAGCAGACCAACACCAATAACGATAGTTCAGGTATACATGCCGACGTCGCAAGCTGAAGATGAACAAATAGAGAAGGTGTATGAGGATATTGAAAGGGTAACGCAGTATGTAAAGGGGGACGAAAATCTAATAGTCATGGGCGACTGGAATGCAGTTGTAGAGGAATGAGTAGAAGAAAAGGTTACAGGGGGTAACGGGCTAGAGACAAGGAATGAAAGAGGAGAAAAACTAATTGAGTTCTGTAACAAGTTTCAGCTAGTAATAGCGAATACCCTGTTCAAGAATCACAAGAGGAGAAGGTATACTAGGAAAAGGCCGGGATGTACGGGAAGATTTCAATTAGATTACATCATGGTCAGACAGAGATTCCGAAATCAGATACTGGATTGTAAGGCGTACCCAGGAGCAGATATAGACTCAGATCACAATATAGCAGTTATGAAGAGTAGGTTGAAGTTCAAGACATTAGTCAGGAAGAATCAATACGCAAAGAAGTGTGATACGGAAGTACTAAGGAATGACGAGATACGTTTGACGTTCTCTAACGCTATAGATACAGCAATAAGTAATAGCGCAGTAGGCAGTACAGATGAAGAGGAATGGACATCTCTAAAAAGGGCCATCACAGAAGTTGGGAAGGAAAACATAGGTACAAAGCAGGTAGCTGCGAAGAAACCATGGGTAACAGAAGAAATACTTCAGTTGATTGATGAAAGGAGGAAGTACAAACATGTTCCGGGAAAATCAGGAATACAGAAATACAAGTCGCCGAGGAATGAAATAAATAGGAAGTGCAGGGAAGCTAAGACGAAATGGCTGCAGGAAAAATGTGAAGACATCAAAAAAGGTATCATTGTCGGAAGGACTGACTCAGCACACAGGAAAGTCAAAACAACCTTTGGTGACATTAAAAGCAACGGTGGTAACATTAAGAGTGCAACGGGAATTCCACTGTTAAATGCAGAGGAGAGAGCAGATAGATGGAAAGAATACATTGAAAGCCTCTATGAGGGTGAAGATTTGTCTGATGTGATAGAAGAAAAAACAGGAGTCGATTTAGAAGAGATAGGGGATCCAGTATTAGAATCGGAATTTAAAGAGCTTTGGAGAACTTACGGTCAAATAAGGCAGTAGGGTTAGATAACATTCCATTGGAATTTCTAAAATCATTGGAGGAAGTGGCAAAATGGTTCAAATGGCTCTGAGCACTATGGGACTCAACTGCTGTGGTCAGGAGTCCACTAGTACGTAGAACTACTTAAACCTAACTGACCTAAAGACATCACACACATCCATGCCCGAGGCAGGATTCGAACCTGCGACCGCAGCAGCAGCGCGGCTCCGGACTGGAGCGCCTAGAACCGCACGTCCACCGCGGCCGGCGGGGAAGTGGCCACAAAACGACTATTCACGTTGGTGTGTAGAATATGAGTCTGGCGATATACCATCTGACTTTAGGAAAAGCATCATCCACACAATTCCGAAGACGGTAAGAGCTGACAAGTGCGAGAATTATCGGACAATCAGCTTGACAGCTCATGCATCGAAGCTGCTTACAAGAATAATGTACAGAAGAATGGAAAAGAAAATTGAGAATGCGCTAGGTGGCGATCAGTTTAGCTTTAGGAAAAGTAAAGGGACGAGAGAGGCTATTCTGACATTACGGCTAATAATGGAAACAAGGCTAAAGAAAAATCAAGACACTTTCATAGGATTTGTCGACCTGGAAAAAGCGTTCGACAATATAAAATGTTGCAAGCTGTTCGAGATTCTGAAAAAAGTAAGGGTAAGCTATAGGGAGAGACGGGTCGTATACAATATGTACAACAACCAAGAGGGAATAATAAGAATGGACGATCAAGAACGAAGTGCTCGTATTAAGAAGTGTGTAAGAGAAGGCTGTAGCCTTTCGCCCCTACTCTTCAATCTGTACATCGAGGAAGCAATGACGGAAATAAAAAATACAAGGTGAAAGGATATCAATGATACGATTAGCTGATGACATTGCTATCCTGAGTGAAACTGAAGAAGAATTAAATGATCTGCTGAACGGAATGAACAGTCTAATGAGTACACAGTATGGTTTGAGAGTAAATCGGAGAATGACGAAGGTAATGAGAAGTAGTAGAAATGAGAACAGCGAGAAACTTAACGTCAGGATTGATGGTCAGGAAGTCAATGAAGTTAAGGAATTCTTCTACCTAGGCAGTAAAGTAACCAATGACGGACGGAGCAAGGAGGACATCAAAAGCAGACTCGCTATGGCAAAGAAGGCATTTCTGGCCAAGAGAAGTCAATTAATATCAAATACCGGCTTTAAATTGAGGAAGAAATTTCTGAGGATGTACGTCTGGGGTACAGCATTGTATGGTAGTGAAACATGGACTGTGGGAAAACCGGAACAGAAGAGAATCGAAGCATTTGAGATGTGATGCTACAGACGAATGTTGAAAATTAGATGGACTGATAAGGTAAGGAATGAGGAGGTTCTACGCAGAATCGGAGAGGAACGGAATATTTGGAAAACACTGATAAGGAGACGGGACAGGATGATAGGACATCAGCTAAGACATGGGGGAATGACTTCCATGGTACTAGAGGGAGCTGTAGAGGGCAGAAACTGTAGAGTAAGACAGAGATGGGAATACGTCAAGCAAATAATTGAGGACGTAGGTTGCAAGTGCTACTCTGAGATGAAGAGGTTAGCACAGGAAAGGAATTCGTGGCTGGCCGCATCAAACCAGTCAGTAGACTGATGACCAATAAAAAAAAAAAAAAGAATTCACCGACAGTATGTTACCATGGTCTTAGTCATAAAATCGCATCGGAAGTGGCTGAAAAGTAATTAAATATGTAACGCGACCTTCCTGCCACACTCACGTTTTGAGGCATCACTTCAATACGACGATTGCGCGGATCGCTTTCAAACAAACATTCTCGGGATACATCTAACAGACTGTGATATACACTCTTTGGTTTTACAGATCATCTGCGACCCTGTTCTTCATCTCTGCGTCTCTAAACGGACTCATATGGTAACGATGTCCTAAAATTATATTTTCATCTGCTACAGTTGTCAGACTAGCAACTTATGATGCAGTTCCTGTATTTAATGATTGGAACGTAGGGATAATGGAGGGATTAGAGGGAATGGACTACAAGGTAGGAAATTTCGCTCAAAACATCTTGAGAAAAGTACATTTACAGCGCCTCTCTGCAGCAGAAAACTCAGTTGAAGATGTTGTAAAAGAGAGAGGTTAGACAAAACAAGAAACTAGAAAAAAAGCCTTGAAAGGGAATTGGACAATCAGTACTTCTCAATCATCACTTTTCTATTTTGTACACAACCCATTCTCATTGTGAATGTACTCTGATACCTGTAGTGTGGAGTACGTGTGAGTGAAACAGAAGCCTGGCTTTTCCTGCACTAGAGAAATTATCAGCATGAAGGAGCTGAAGATTTTATATTATCCGGCAGTGCTCATTCCAAAGCGGATATAGACTGGTCCTCGAGTCGCTGTTAATAACAATCAAGGTTAAAATGATGAAGAAGAATGCACTGGCACAACCGTCTTCCCAAGTAAGAAGTAAATCAAGCATTGTATGTGAAACGAAAAATCCATGTTTTTCAATAATTTGAAGCCATATTGACTAACCCACGACATAGTACAACCTACAGACGAACTGAGTGAACGGGAATTTATAAAGTGACATGTAGTCATTGCAACAAACACTATATTAGCCAAGCAGGAAGACACTTTAAAACCCGTTTCAAGAACACATTGACTGTTTAAGACTGGATAAAGCTAAAAAGTCAACTACAGCAAAACAGATAGTTGAAGCAGGACACAGTGTTGCACACTTTGGAAAATAGCTGGAGGGTGAACATCTTGGAGGAAATGGAAATATTTAACCATAGCCTTAAATCGAAAAACGAGAGCCTAAATGAAATGACAGAGTCAAAAATTCACACTTATTTACGAATTTCAGTTCAGTACTCAGTACATGACATACTGAAATATCTTTGTAACTCTGAAAATAATAAGTGTTATACTGTCATCCGCATTATAAAATTGTCACAGTCACTCATTTTCTAATACGTATATTATGCACCTTGCCTTTGGTGGGGAGGCTTGCGTGCCTCAGCGACTCAGACAGCCGTACCGTAGGTGCAACCACAATGGAGGATTACCTGTTGAGAGGCCAGACAAACGTGTGGTTCCTTAAGAGGGGCAGCAGTCTTCTCAGTAGTTGCAGCGGCAACAGTCTGGGTGATTGACTGATCTGGTCTTGTAAAACTAACCAAAACGGCCTTGCTCTGCTGGTACTGCGAACGGCTGAAAGCTAGGGGAAACTACAGCTGTAATTTTTTCCCGAGAGCATGCAGCCTTACTGTGTGGTTAAATGATGACTGTGTCCTCTTCGGTAAAATATTCTTGAGGTAAAATAGTCCCCCATTCCGATGTTCTGGCGGGGTCTATTCAGGAGGAAGTTGTTACCAGGATACAAAAAACTGGCGTCCTACTGATCGGAGCGTGGATTGTCAGATCCCTTAATCGCGCAGGTAGGCTAGAAAATTTAAAAAGTGAAATGGATAGGTTAAAGCTAGCTATAGTGGGAATTTGTGAAGTTCGGTGGCAGGAGGAACAAGACTCTTGGACAGGTGACTACAGGGTTATAAATACATAATTAAATAGGGGTAATGCAGGAGTATGTTTAATAACAAATAAAAAAATTGGAGTGCGGGTAAGCTACTAAAACCAGCATAGTGAACGCATTATTGTGGCCAAGATAGACACAAAGCCCACACCTACCACAGTAGTACAAGTATATATGACATCTAGCTCCCTAGATGACGAAGAGATTCATGAAATGTATGATGAGATAAAAGAAATTATTCAAGTAGTGAAGGGAGACAAAAATTTAATAGTCAGTGGTGACTGGAATTCGATAGTAGGAAAAGGAAGAGCAGAAAACGTAGTAGGTGAAAATGGTATTGGGGGTAAGGAATGAATGAGGAAGCCGCCTAGTAGAATTTATCACAGAACATAACTTAATCATAGCTAACACTTGGTTCAAGAATCATGAAAGAAGGTTGTATACGTGGAAGAACCCTGGAGATACTGGAAGGTTTCAGATAGATTAAATAATGGTAAGACAGAGATTTAGGAACTAGGTTTTAAATTTTAAGACATTTCCAGGGCCAGATGTGGATTCTGGCCACTATTTATTGGTTATGAACTGTAGATTAAAACTGAAGAAACTGCAAAAAGGTGAGAATTTAAGGACGTGGGATCAGGATAAAGTGACAGAACCAGAGGTTGCAGAGAGTTTCAGGGAGAGCATTAGAGAAGTATTGACAAGAATGCGGGAAATAAATAGAGTAGATGAAGAATGGGTAGCTTTGAGGGACGAAATAGTGAAGGCAGCAGAGGATCAAGTAGGTAAAAGGACGAGGGCTAGTAGAAATACATGGGTAACAGAGAAAATATCGAATTTAACTGATGAAAGGAAAAAAATATAAAAATGCAATACATGAACCAGGCAAAGGGGAATACAAACGTCTCAAAAATGAGATCGACCGGAAGTCTAAAATGGCTAAGCAGGGATATCTGGAGGACAAATGTAATGATCTAGGGGCATATATCACTAGGGATAATATAAATACTGCCTACAGGACAATTAAAGATACCTTTAGAGAAAAGAGAACCGCTTATATGAATATCAAGAGCTAAGATAAAAACCCAGTTCTAAGCAAAGAAGGGAAAGCAGAAAGGTGGAAGGAGTATATAGAGGGTCTATACAAGGGCGATGTACTTGAGGACAATATTATGGATATGGAAGAGCATATAGATGAAGATGAATTGGGAGATATGACACTGCGTGTAGAAGTTGACAGAGCACTGAAAGACTTAAGTGGAAACAAGGTCCCAGGAGTAGACAACATTCCATTAGAACTACTGACAGCCTTGGGAGAGCCAGTCCTGACAAAACTCTACCATGTGGTGAGAAAGATGTATGAGACAGGCGAAATACCCTCAGACTTCAAGAAGAATATGATAATTCCAATCCCAAAGAAAGTAGGTGTTCACGGATGTGAAAATTACCGAACTATCAGAATATATATATAGAATTATCTTCGTAACCATGAAAACAATATGTGGTATACTGTCATTCGCATTACAAAACTGTCACCGTCGCTCATTTTGTAGTACGTATATTATGGCTGCAAAATAGGGTGAGGCAGTGAAACGGCACGATTTCGATAGTGGTTGTCGGGCGCGGAGGGGGGTTGCGAGAGTGGGGGACGTGACCTTGGGCGTCTAGAGTGGTGGAAGTTTCAGTAGCCATGGAGCGTTGGTCGAGTGCGCAACGTGCATATGCCGTAAAGGCATATTACAAAAACGCGGATAGTGTGGTTGGTGCTCTACGCGCCTTTCGTCGTGAATTCAACCTGCCGCCACGGGCTCCCGTGCCATCAAGGAAAGCCATTCTCCTTTGGGTTAAAACCTTTGAAGCTACTGCCAGCACAACAAAGAAAAGAGGCGGCAGCACAAAAACAATCCGGACACCCGAGAACATTAATCGTGTGCGCGAAGCGTTGGGACGAAGTCCGCGAAAATCCGCGAGACGGCACAGCGCAGAACTTGGTCTCAGCAATCGATCAGTAAGACGGATTTTGAAGAGTGACTTTCACTATCATCCATACAAAATTCAGGTAGTACAAGCCCTTAAACCTAATGACTACAATAACCGTATACGCTTTTGCCAGTCAATGCTTAACGTTATTGAACGAAATGAAGAAAGAGTGCATAACTTATGGATGAGTGATGAAGCCCACTTTCATCTTAGTGGGTACGTAAATAAGCAAAACTTCAGATATTGGTCCTCAGATAACCCGCACGAACTTCATGAAAAACCTCTCCATTCTGAAAAAGTAACAGTCTGGTGCGCAATGTCATCTCGTGGAATCGTGGGGCCCTATTTTTTTGAAGATGAAGATGGCAACACAGTGACGGTAAACTCTGGAAGTTATGCTGACATGTTGACCATTTTTGGTCTGCCTGGAATTGATCGACATGATCCAGATGCTGAAACACTCTTCCAGCAAGATGGTGCAACAAGCCATACTGCTAATGTCTCAATGGAATTGCTCAGACTTGCATTTCCACGACATCTAATCAGCAGGAATGGCGATTTCCCCTGGCCTGCCCGTTCACCAGATCTGACGGCACCAGACTTTTTTCTTTGGGGCTACCTCAAGTGCAAAGGCTTCCAGGAAAATCCACCAAGAACAAAAGAAGACCTGAAGGAGCGAATTCGACAGGAAATTAACAACATTCCAGTACAGATGCTACGAAACGTCATGGGACAATTTCATCTCAGGCTTAGACAATGTGTGCAAAACCAAGGACGACACCTCACTGACACCATATTTAAAAAATTATTGTTTTTAAGTTAAATCTTTAATTTCCACTCTTGTACTTGAGATCCATGTTCAACTATTATGATCTTACTTGTAAATAAATCTTTGGTGGTTGTACAAAATCGTGCCGTTTCACTGCCTCACCCTGTACTAACACCAATTCTTAACAAACGAGTGGAAAAACTGACAGAAGCCGACCTCGGGGAAGATCAGATCGGATTTCGTAGAAAAGATGGAAGACGTGAGGTAATACTGACCCTACGACTTATCTTAGAAGATAGATTAGCCGGCCGCGGTGGCCGTGCGGTTCTAGGCGCTGCAGTCCGGAACCGCGGGACTGCTACGTTTGCAGGTTCGAATCCTGCCTTGGGCATGGATGTGTGTGATGTCCTTAGGTTCGTTAGGTTTAAGTAGTTCTAAGTTCTAGTGGACTGATGACCTAAGATGTTAAGTCCCATAGTGCTCAAGCCATTTGAACCATTTTTGGAAGATAGATTAAGGAAAGGCAAACTTACGTTTCTAGCATTTGATTTGTAGACTTAGAGAAAGCTTTTGACTGGAATACTCTCTTTGAAATTCTGAATGTGCCAGGGGTCAAATACAGGGAGCGAAAGGCACTTAGAATATGTACAAAAACCAGATGCCAGTTATAAGAGGGGCATGGAAGGGAAGCAGTGGTTTGGAAGGGAGTGAGACAGGGTTGTAGCCCATCCGAAATGTTATTCAATCTGTATATTGAGCAAGCAATAAAGGAAACAAAAGAAAAATTCGGAGTACGAATGAAAATCCATTTACAAGAAAAAAAAAACTTGCGGGTTCGCCGATGACATTGTAATTCTGTCAGAGACAGCAAAGCACCTGGCAGAGCAGTTGAACGGAATGGACAGTGTCTTGAAAGGAGGATATAAGATGAACATCAACAAAAGCAAAACAATGGAATGTAGTCGAATTAAATCGGGTTTTGTTTAGGGAATTAGATTAAGAAATGAGGCACTTAAAGTAGTAAAGGAGTTTTGCTATTTGGGGAGCAAAATAACTGTTGATGGTCGGACTGGAGAGGATATAAAGTGTAGACTGGCAATGGCAAGATAAGCGTTTCTGAGGAAGAGAAATTTGTTAACATCGAATATAGATTTAAATGTCAGGAAGTGTTTGCTGAAAGTATTTGTGTGAAGTGTAGCCATGTATGGATGTGAAACATGGACGATAAATAGTTTAGACAAGAAGAGAATAGAAGCTTTCGAAATGTCGTGCTACAGAAGAATGCTCAAATTAGATGGGTAGGCCACATAACTAATGAGGGGGTATTGAATAGAATTGAGAAGAAGAGAAATTTGTGAAACAACTTCACTAGAAGAAGGCATCGGTTGGTAAGACATGTTCTGAGGCATCAAGGGATCACCAATTTAGTGCTGGAGGGCAGCGTGGAGGGTAAAAATCGTAGAGGGAGACCAAGAGATGAATACACTAAGCAGATTCAGAAGGATGTAGGTTGCAGTAGGTACACTATAGAGTAGCATGGAGAGCTGGATGAAACCAGTCTCTGGACCGAGGACCACAACGACAACAACATATTACGTCATACAATATCATTGATACGACAGCAAGACATACAGAAGACATACCCATTGACAACACCAAGATCGACATATCGATAGCCAAATCGGAACTAGCCTTGTTTTGATCGCCATCTTGTGTTCGGCACTGTTTGATTTGTTTAGTGTATTATGCTTTAAGGACGCCGTTGGGAAGTCCGTGAAGAATTGTGAAGATGCCCAAAAGAGCCATGGAAATAGCGATGCCTCAACACCTCACAAGAAAATTGCTATGTCACTGGAACCAAGTGAGTGATTGTTTTATAATATTTTCATTTGAAAAGACCAATACACCAAGCTACATCGCATCTTACTAAGGTACTCTTCTCTCTCCCACAGGATGATCACAGCAGTCACATAAAGACGCATTAATATATGTATAACCAAGTGTGCAATGTTTTTGTACTGCCAGTATAGCCTGATGATAAGGTATCACTACGAAACATATTGCTCCATAAATAATATGGCTCTCAACAAATTTTGTGGCCGCTAGCTGTATTTGAGAATCTTTCCATGTTTTTTAAGCCATAATCTAGGGGATAAACTGTATGAATATCTTCGTGCATAGCAAGATATTTTGAATAAACGGAAGAGTCTGAACAGAACTTTTCGAGAAACGTTGAAGGGTCCAGGGTCATCTTACGTTCTTGGTTATCTTACAGTTTGGTACGTCGGTCACAATATTGCTGAAGCCCTACATGTAAAACTTATCTCTGTTCAAATAAAGCGTAAGTAAATTTACATCAGTATGGTGCTACGTTATTAATAGAAAAACTGAACCATCTATCAGTAAAATAATGTAGGAGAAAGCGATGACATGTGCATGCCCCACTTGTTAAAGTTCGAACAAAAATCTTACGAATAACTATAATCTCTACTTATTAAGCAAAACTCAGAAAACTGAGTTATGCAGACCATACAACCAAAATCCTGCTGAATAACCTGGGAATTTGTGCAGCTACGTGCCAGCGCATGTAGTGTTTAATTACGTTCATGTCTAATAGCATATGCTTGGTAATCTGTGTTTCGATTTTCCACGACTTCTCTACAGCACTTCATATGAATGAGACTGGTATTTCCCTCTTGTCCCATCTACAATTCATTTTGTCTCTATATCGATCTCGATGTTCATTCTAAGTGAACTGTCATTTCCCATATAGTAAAACACATTCATAAAGACAAATTCTTGGAAAATCTTGTCAGTGTAAGGATCGCTGGTGCATTGCATCTTGGAACCCTACTGGACAGTATAAGGAGACAGATTCATATTTCATACGGCATGTGCTATACCGGAACCGGAATTCGGTATGCACAGTGATAAGCAAAGGCGATGAATACTGCGATGATTCGCATTATCATCAGTCGATAGAAGTTGTTACTGGTTTCGAATGCTAGTACCTGACGAGGAAGAAGTTGCAGTTTTATTTTAAATACAGAAATTTCTTTGACTTTCTGCAGCAGCTGTATCAAGATACGATAATGTCCAAAATGTATTGTATAAGTGCTTCGGCACCGAGAGTTGTACTGAGTCGAAATCCTATAGTAAATTATGTTCTTATGTTAGGAAAGAAAAATTGGTGTACTAGAACGTTCTTGAGCACAGAATCGGAAATTGCGATGAATTTGACAACTATAGAAGAATAATAGTGTGGATTGTTTCCTATAGTAGAAACGATCTAGACATTGAAGTAGATAGTTCCATAGCTGTAAAAAGTATAGAATAAAAAGTTAACGGCAGTACCTGAAACATTATGCATAATCCAAAAAATCTGATGTCACGTTATCTCTGTTATATTGTAGCCCTTTCTCTTTAGGTCATACGTGGGACAGAAACAAAACTCGGAATTTATCCTAGCAAATTTGTCACTACTGAAATAAAGGTTGCTCTTTGTTCAGCGTTGTGGTAGACGGAAACCTGCAACAGATCACCGGGCTATCGTTTAGAATAGAAATGTTGCAGTTTGTCTCGTAGTTATAAATCCACGCATAAACATTTCTGGGAACGTGCGCTGCAGAATGATGCAGGGGCAGCGATATTTTCCACCTACGCCGCCCAGGGAAGTACATAAATCACGGCTTGGGCTCGTGTCCACGCAGTGCGTGGGGAGGGGACCTGCGAAACGCTCTGAAAGTTGTAACAGCAGCAGAGCTGTACGTATCCCTCTCTGAAACAAAACGCTGCTGCTTGGCTTCGAGGTAAAGTTGTGAGAGTCATTCTGTCAAAGTGAAAATTACTTTGTTGTTCCTTCTGAACTTTGGACTATATTTTAACTTCTTTTTTTGTGGGGAAATTCTAAAAGCAGAATGCACGAATCACAGGTGTACCTCTTTCAGTAATAACCATAAAAATAAGATTATTTGGATGCAGTCATTCAATACATCAACTATGACACATCATGTATCAAATCATTACCAGCGGCTCCTCGATTGGTCAACTCAGAGGACTGTGACTCAAGAAATGCTGAATGCTCATGTGAAATATTCCTTTTTTACTATTTAAACCGACGGACTTCACTTAACGACCGAGAGCAGCGATATTTGCGGAGAGTTGTCAGTGCTAACAGACAAGTACCACTGCGTCGTGAAAAACTGCAGTAATTAATGTGGGACGTACAACGAACGCTACAGGCGTTAATGAGATACGGCAGCAGATGATCGAAGAGAATGCTTGGTGACATGAGTCCCAATTTCAGATGGTAAGAGCTGATGGAATGGAATGTCGTGTGGCTAGGGCCTCTCGTCGGGTAGACCAGTCGCCTGGTACAGGTCTTGAGAGTTGACGCCACTTCTGCGACTTGCGTGTCGATGAGAGTGAAATGATGATGAAGACAACACCCATTCCCAGATCGGAGAAAATCTCCAACCCAGGCGGGAATCGAGCCAGAGTCCCACTGTATTGCATTCTGCCGCAGTGACCACTCAGCTGTCGAGGTGGACGTAAGAGTTGATGGTAAGATTCAGTGTTCGTCAGACCCCACGAAGCCATGGACCGAAGTTGTCAACAAGGCACTGTGCAACGTAGTGGTGGCTCCATTGTGGTTTGGGGTGTGTTCACATGAAATGGACTGGGTCCTCTGGTCAAAGTGAACCGATCATTGACTAGAAATGGATATGTTCGGCTACCTGCGGCACATTTGCAGCCATTCGTGGGCTTCATGTTCGGCTGACAGTGTGTCGTGTCATCAGGCCAAGACAGTGAGCGGTTAGTTTGAAACACATTCTCGAAACTACGTCAACTGACACCCTTTCCAACTGTAAATTACTGTTGTATTGAAAACCGTGGCATCCAAAATGGCCGTCAGTTTGGTAGCGTAGACTCACTGGTTTTCCACACCCAACATTTGACTTTAAATGTAGATCTTTTTTTCACATGGAGTTCTTTGTCTTTTCTTGTTTGTATGTTTTTAAATGGTGCTTCCAAACGCATGGGCCACCCTGTGTAAACACTTGATCAAATATATCGAATGCAATTGCACAAATTTACAGCTACAAACACTGTTGTGTTGCTTCTGTCATATACATGTTCCGTACATCGCTTACCAAGATGGACTTCAGAAGTAAACTACTGGTGCAGGACAACTAAGGTTACCTGCTGTCAGTAGGAAATCTGGGGCGCTTTACGCGTAGCAGCACCTTAACACAAGTAGGTACAGGGGAAACCTACGTTCACTAGATGCTTCAGTAGGTGACCTGTGTCATCATATCTGTTCGGAGAGGCATAGAAAGTGTTGGCACCCTCTTCCTTATCGCAGCTGCTGCCGGGATAGTGCGACAAGGTTTCCTATAGTATCCCTGGATGAACATGAGGCGTGTCTCGGTGCTCTTGTGTCTACTGAAGCTTTGATGTTTTGCGTCCCAGAATTGTGTCATCAGCACCGTATTAATTTAGTGTAAATCTCTCCTTTTAGGTAGATGACACTTGCCATTCCACTTTCCACTTTCCTCCGATTACCAGTTTAAAGATGTTTAAGTGATCAACGATTATACAATGTGTCCATTCCCTCTGTTGTAACAGATTCACCTGGCTAGTGAAAGCGGTAGGGAATGGGTGTTGTGTGGTAAGGCACTGTACCAGTATGACTTTATTCAAATTTAAACAAACCACTTTTTTTAAAGAAGCAGAAAATTTCACTAGTGAAACATATACCAGATAGGAACAGCCCACACGTCTAGCACTCATGAATATAATTAAGAAATATACTCGTGGCATAATTTGCATAAGTATGTCTGAACACAGCAAATTTAATGGCGCCAATATTAAGTAATACTTCCAATACGATTTACTATCACATTTTAAGAAAAGCAGCTGTGACGGAATTTATTAAAATGAGCACTGAAACAGAAGGTGCCGAAAAGGCTAACTACTACGGTTTAACAAAGGAAACTGCAAGCAGGATATAGATAAAAACTGCAGTGTATTAAGCGGCAACTACACACCAGATTTACTGCGTCAACTTTAAAAAAGCAACTGTTTTCAGAATTTAATAGAATAATTAGTGCTGCGAACTAACTGACTATCAGATTTACTGTTACATATGGCAGAATGATGGTCCCGTTCTCGGGGTCCACAATCACACAAAATAAAGAGGCAGAATTAGAAGAGACCCCTTTCTCCAACACGCGAAACACAGATGAATAATAAATTCTTTTACAGCCTTTACAGACTGAGAGCGGACCATCTTCATACTAAGGGACTACTTGTCCACACGAAGAACGACAAGGCACAGTAAATAATGTTTAAGTACCACGTCACAAGTGTGGCTTAAATTGCTTATGACTTTGCCCTTTGAACAGAGCCCACGCTCTGGGTTTCTCCTAGCGGTTCCACTGACACTGTAAGACTAATTGAAAACCATCGGTAGCAAATCATGTAGTCGACGACCTGACATAACCAGTTCCCTAACGCTACTGTGTTTTGGACAAGTTTTTGGGTAGCCAGGAGGCAGACCACAGAGACCGCCAGATCATATTACTATATAAAACCAATAAAACCAAAAACATTCTCACTGTAATTTCCGAGAATTGATGAGAAAACCAACAGCAGCCAGAAATGATACCTGACAATCGATTAGGTGAAGAAATACAATGGCGTTTCAGTACCCTACAGACCATAATCCGTATGGGGCTGTAACATCCAATCATCGGAAATGACTGACAGGTAACAAACGTGTCACCACAATTGACACTGCGTTCCTTCAGACATTCACATTCAGAGGACAAGTAAGGCTTCAGTTGCCACATAGGAGCAAGCTTCCCACCGAGCTGTATTCACTGGCCAAATACCAACAACCGGGACATCCAAACATTACAGATCAGCGTTCGAAGCATAACCGTTGCGTGAGCCTACGGCAGGCACCGGATAAACGGCCTTCGGTCGCAGCTCAATGGCTGCTCACTGAGAACGCTGACCACTACAGTTGCCCTTAGATCGCGCATCACAGCATGCGACCTTCCCTCTGGTGGAGGATCCAGCGCTCTATCCAATGCCACTAACAGCTGTTTTGCCAATCTGAGGCGGCAGTACCACAGTCTAACGTAAGTCACGACGCTCCTTCTAGTTTTTGTTACTCCCAGCGATAGGAGCGCCCCAAGCGGACAGAAAGCAACACTAATGAATATGATACCGGATCAGTGCAAGTACAAACGTCTATATTGTTTTATAATATAGTTTTACAGTAGAGAATGTATGTAATGCCATTACAATCGACAATAACAAAAAAATTACACAACATTTGTGATTATTTAGTTTTCTAACGAGCCTGGGAAATACGAGATGGTGCTTTACGGGACTCCTGTAAAGTACATAGAATAATGTCGTTTTAAAAACTGTTAGTACGCACTGAAGACCTGACCTTTTACAGAAATGTGATATATCTGTCCAACAAAACAGAGTTTGTTTCGCTACACTTTTAGCCAAATAAGTGAATATTGAACGTAGGAAACCTATGTGGAATGTAATACCTACATTACTTAACGTATCATATAAGCCACCACAACTTTAGCTCAAGATAAAATCATACAGACGTCATAATGAATCGTTAAACGCAATAAAACTGTTCCCCAACGCAGGAAAACCCAGTCCACAATTTTTGCTAAATCTGACCCAAAAGACGGTAAGAACCTTCAACACATTCCTTTTGAAACACAAGTAATTAAATTTACAAAACTAATCGTGTATGAGAAAGTCGAGTGACGTGTAAGAAGGGGGAATAATTGCACTCCGTAAAGTGTCAAGGAAAGTGCCTATGGCCGGCCGGAGTGGCCGAGCGGTTAAAGGCGCTACAGTCCGGAACCGCACGACCGCTACGGTCGCAGGTTCGAATCCTGCCTCGGGCATGGATGTGTGTGATGTCCTTAGGTTAGTTAGGTTTAAGTAGTTCTAAGTTCTAGGGGACTTATGACCACAGCAGTTGAGTCCCATAGTGCTCTGAGCCATTTGAACCATATTTTTTTTTTTAAAGTGCCTATGATAATGGCAACAGACAACAACAGAAATACACTGAAGCGCCACAGAAACTGATATAGGCATTCGTATTCAAATACAGAGTGATGTGAACAGGCAGAATACGACACTGCCTTCGGCAACGCCTACATAAAACAACAAGTGTCTGGTGGAGTTGTTAGGTTGGTTACTGCTGCTACAATGGCAGGTTCTCAAGGTTTACGTGAGTCTGAACGTGACGTTATAGTCGGCGTTCTAACGATGGAACACAGCACCTCCGACGAAGTGATGAAGTGGGGATTTTCCCGTACGACCATGCACGAGTGTACCGTGAATATCAAAAACCTGTTAACACATCTAATCTCCGATATCGCTGCGGGGGGAAGAACATCCTGCAAGAACGGGATCAACGACGACAGAAAAGAATCGTTCAACGTGAAAGAAGAGCAACCCTTCAGATTACTACAGATTTCAATACTGGGACATTAACAAGTGTCAGCGTACGAAGGATTCAACGAAACATCATGGATATGGGCTTTAGGAGCCGAAGGTCCACTCGTGTACCCTTGATGACTGCACGACGCAAATCTGCACGCCTCGCCTGGAGCCGCCAGCACCGACACTGGACTGTTCATGACTGGAAACATGTTGTCTGGTGGGACGAGACTCGTTCAAATTGCATCTGGCGGATGGACGTGAACGGTTATGGAGACAACGTCATGAGTCCACGGACCCTGCATTTCAGCAGGGGACTGTTCAAGCTGATGGAGGCTTTGTAATGGTTTGGATCGTGTGCAACTGGAATGATGTGGGACCCCTGATACTTCTAGATACGACTCTGACAGGTGACATGCATGTAAGCAGCGTGTCTGATCACCTGCATCGATTCACGTCCATTGTACATTCCGACGGGCTTGGGCAATTCCAGAAGGACAATGCGACACCCCACACGTCTAGAATTGCTACAGAGTGGCTCCAGGATGACTCTTGTGAGTTTAAACACTTCCACTGGCCACCAAACTCCCCAGACATGAACATTATTGAGCATAATTGGGATGGCTTGCAACATGCTGTTCTCAAGAGATCTCCACCCCTTCGTACTCTTACGGATATATCCCTGCAGGATTCATAGTGAGAGTTCCCTCCAGCACTACTTCAGACGTTAGTCGAGTCCCGGCCACGTCACGTTGCGGCACTTCTGCGTGCTCGAGTGGGCCCTACGCGATATTAGGCAGCTGTACAAGTATTTTTCTCTCTTAAGTATATATGATTCTCGTGCATGAAATATTCTCTTGCTTTCAGCGGAATAGACTGTAAATACAAGGATTTTCGAAAGTATTTCTTCATAAATGAGTTGTAGCTTATGTCACTGAATCAGGGTGATTCGGCTATTTTTACATTTATTTCACGATAATTCTAGTCTCTTGGTAACTTTCTAAAGCATGAATATTTATCAACTACTCTATTAATTAAGTATAAAATAAAGAAAACTAATCATTATCTTTACGACTCATGTGACTCTTTGCTTTCTCACCGCTTGGGACGCTAGTCTCTCTCCAGTTGTCAAACGGTAACAACATTCGCATCAGAGAGTGTTGTGACTGTTTTCATTAGACTGTGGCAATACGCAGAATGCGAAAAAAGAGGTTACCCCGAAGTGCACAGCCTGCTTGTCCGCTCTTTTATATCCAGAAGATCTTCAGTCAGATCTTATCTCGGATTTTTAAATTTGCGCGTATCCTTTCCAGTGGTCGGATCTCGTATTTTATCTGAGCACCCTCGGTTTGTTCCAAGTGAGCGAACAGAGGTGTCAGAGCTGTGATTTTTCAGCCTTCTGCCTCAAAAATCTAAGCTGTATCGTTAATATACCAGTAGAAAGAGTTTATCTGTGTCCGCGAAGGAATTTCCCTTTCGTCGACGTTAGTGTCGCATGTATCGCGATGTTTACAGTGCAGTGATTGAAGGTGACGGTGGAGGGAGAGCGGGGGGGGGGGGGGGGGTGCGGGGAGGGGGTGGAGGGGGGGGGAGGGGAGGTCGGGGAAGGCGTTTGGTGGGACGGGACAGGTGGAGCAGATGTGTGCTTACAAGCAGTTGGCAATTATTCAAAAATGGTTCAAATGGCTCTGAGCACTATGGTACTTAACATCTGTGGTCATCAGTCCCCTAGAACTACTTAAACCTAACTAACCTAAGGACATCACACACATCCATACCCGAGGCAGGATTCGAACCTGCGACCTTAGCGGTCTCGGGGTTCCAGACTGAAGCGCCTAGAACCGCACGGCCACACAGGCCGGCTGGCAAAAATTAGAAGAGAGTATGTACGTTGTGAACAAGAAATGCTGGAGTGATACAAATTCCAGCCTTTGCTCTCTCTGTCTTAATAAACTGCAGAGGATGTTCCTTAGGAAAAGATGGGGCATTGTTCAACACTTCCATTGTCTGTTATCCATGATTCGTTCACTTAATCAGTCCACTTTCTCTTTTGGTGCTTTTTTCATCTCGTAATCGAAAAGCACGAAGTATTCACAGGAAATTAGAATTTTCCAAAAAAAGTACAACAGGACACCAGAAAAGCTGGGCCATCAGGACTAGGTGAGAGGCATTGGGCTGGCGCAAAAAAAGTTATTTTCAAACTAATTATGTATTGCAAACGATAAGCATTAACGGAAGATAATTCTGTATTATACACTATTGGCCATTAAAATTGTTACACCAAGAAGAAATGCAGATGATAAACGGGTATTCATTGAACAAATATATTATACTAGAACTGATATGTGATTACATTTTCCGCAATTTGGGTGCATTGTTCCTAAGAAATCAGTTCTGAGAACAACCACCTCTGGCCGTAATAACGGCCTTGATACGCCCCGGCATTGAGTCAAACAGATCTTGGATGGCGTGTACAGGTACAGCTGCCCTTGAAGCTTCAACACGATACCACAGTTCATCAAGAGTAGTGAGTCGTGTATTGTGACAAGCCAGTTGCTCGGCCACCATTGACCAGGCATTTTCACTTGGTGGGAGTCCTGAAGAATGTGCTGGCCAGGGTAGCAGTCGAACATTTTCATGTATCCAGAAAGGCCCGTACAGAATCTGCAACATGCGGTCGTGCAATATCCTGCTGAAATGTAGGGTTTCGCAGGGATCGAATGAAGGGTAGATCCGCGGGTCGTAACATATCTGAAATGCAATGTCCACATCTCAAAGTGCCGTCAATATGAACAAGAGGTGTCCGAGACGAGTAACCAATGGCACCCCATACCATCACGCTGGGTGATACGCCAGTATGGCGTTGACGAATAACGCTTCCAACGTGCGTTTACCGCGATGTCGCCAAACACGTATGCGACCATCAAGATGCTGTAAACAGAATCTGGATTCATCCAAAAAAGTGACGTTTTGCCATTCGTTCAAATGGTTCAAATGGCTCTGAGCACTATGGGACTCAACTGCTGAGGTTATTAGTCCCCTAGAACTTAGAACTAGTTAAACCTAACTAACCTAAGGACATCACAAACATCCATGCCCGAGGCAGGATTCGAACCTGCGACCGTAGTGGTCTTGCGGTTCCAGACTGCAGCGCCTTTAACCGCACGGCCACTTCGGCTGGCTTTTGCCATTCGTGCACCCAGGTTCGTCGTTGAGTACACCATCGCAGGCGCTACTGTCTGTGATGTAGCGTCAAGGGTAACTGCAAATGGCGTCGAACTGTTTGTGCAGATGGTTGTTGTCTTGCAAACGCCCCCATCTGTTGAGTCAGGGATCGAGACGTGGCTGCACGATCCGTTACAGCCATGCTGATAAGATGCCTGTCATCTCGACTGCTAGTGATACGAGGCCGTTGGGATCCAGCACGGGGTTCCGTATTGCCCTCCTGAAACCAGCGATTCCATATTCTGCTACCAGTCACTGGATCTCGACCAACGTGAGCAGCAATGTCACGATACGTTAAACCGCAATCGCAATAGGCTACAATCCGACATTTATCGAAGTCGTAAACGTGATTGTACGCATTTCTCCTCCGCACACGAGTTATCACAACAACGTTTCACCAGGCAACGCCGGTCGACTGCTGTTTGTGTATGAGAAATCGGTTGGAAACTTTCCTCATGTCAGCACGTTGTAGGTGTCGCCACCGGCTCCAACCTTCTGTGAATGCTATGAAAAGTAGTCATTTACATATCACAGCATCTTCTTCCGGTCAGTTAAATTTCGCGTCTGTAGCACGCCATCTTCATGGTGTAGCAATTTTAATGGCCAGTATTGTATAAACGGAAAAGTTTTGTTGATATCGCTTTCCAAAGTGCTGTTGTGTGTGGACTGTTCCAAGAGATAACTGGTTTCACTCTGGTGGTCTGCAATAATGTTGACGTGATACCTTCAATTATTGGTACATGTACCATTTAAGTTTAGGTGAAGGTATTGTAAAGCTGTTGGTCTTGATGACGGTGTATCCAGGCACGACATCAGCCTGTTGTAACAGGAATCGTAATTTTTCTCACCAGGCGAAACGTTTCGATTGACCCAAGGTTGAATCTCGAGCAAATGTAATTGACAATACGTTTGGTCAGTATGGGAACCTGTAGTGGTTGTCTGCTGTGGGGGCTCGTGTTCAAGAATGTTCTCTGAAAGGTGTGCTCAGACACACCTGTGCTTATTCCGGCATTGCACTCTGTCATCAGATCTGCCATCGCTGGACACGTTCTATGCTAGACAGGCCGGTGACCTCCTCTTTTTGTAAAGAGGCGCGGACGTCAAATATGTTGTCGGCTACTCGTGGTTACATTTTCCGTAGATGCTCACACCAGCAGCACGCTATCAGCAGAACCTTTTCGTTGTCAGGGGGAACTGTAGTTCCGACTTTTTTATTTTCGCTTTAAGTTCAGTGGTAAGAAGTATTCCAACTCCCAGCTTGTGCTTCCATCTTTGTTATGGTATGTTAGCTGTGTGTATTTTGTCAACTGGAACGCAAAAGCTGTTGTACGTCTACGTCTTTTGTCAGTCAGTGCAGAGGCTTCATTTATCAGTGAAACAGAGTCATTATTTTGACCGCAAGAGATTTTTTTCAAATATATTTTCTGTTTCTGTTTTGTGCATTTCTTTAGTCTGTGAAGCGACCTGTGTTATATTTTTCTACTTTTGTATTTACTAAGTGGACCGTATGCGTCTCTATTTGGCAGCTTTCATTGAAAAACACAGAAATATTCCAAGGCAAATTAGCGGAAATTATTTATCACATTGAACTCCGTGTGTAAAGCAAGTTGTGTGGCTGTGAACCTGGCATCGTGTTTACTGTGTTATTCTCATTGTTTAGAATTCCTTGACTGATACCAGAAGAGATTCTGAGAATTTTTCACATCTTACCAGAGGTGTAGAGGATTAAGGTTTCGATGCCAACTCCGATTGTGATGAAGGCATCTTTTCACCGAATACTTCAGGTTTCGAACGAAATTAGCGATAACATAATTGTACCAGGTGACGATAATGATTCCGGTTTGACAATAGAAGAGGGTGAAACTGGAAAAATGTTTCCTTGTCATGCCTGCGTATGTAACTTAAGTCCAGTAAGAAGTGCTTCCATACTTTATCCCAGTGCCAGTACATGGAATGAGGATGTTTCTTACCTCCGGAATCTTCCAGTGAAATTAGACTGAAGCGCAGAAAATCGGACTAGTTTCTCAGTCTGGTAGTGAAATAGTATATTTCCAGTCTTTATTCACAGAAATTCTGTTGGTACACATTCGCAACCAAACGACCTTATATGCAAAACTGGACAGACGTGTAGCGAAGTCACGGAGGAAAACAAGTAAAATAACTTACGAGTGACAGGACATGACCATTCCTGAGCTAAAATATATTATGGAAGTGCTTATTTTCATGCATTAACTTTCACAACCTGAAAATTATTGCAGTAGCGATCCTATTTCTAGTGTACCCGCTATTTCATCACTGATGAGAAAGCATGGATACTAAAACATTGTTGAGAACCTGCATTGCAATGGCAACAACTCTTGTATCGAAAAAGAACAAACTGTACAAAATCCGACCTGTCACATGTGCTGCAATACAGAATCTGTGTAAAGTGAAGAAATCTTCCCCTGTTTTGGCAGTCGACGAATGTATGGTGGCATTCAAAGGACGTTCACCACTAAAATCGTGTATGCCAATGAAGCCAGTCAAGTCTGGCTGTGGAGTGTGGTACTTAGCTAATGCAAACACTGGGTTCATTATAAACTTCGACAGCTAAACCAGGAAAAAAAGATAAAGATGGTAGGTTTCAATTTTTGCTGGCTGAAGACGTTCCGCTTACCCTAAAAAAGTGCAATCACTGGAAGTAAAGGACTGGTGGAATTTGATAATTTTTTACAACGTAACAAATAATGAAAGATCTACGGTCTCGTAATCTTCATTAAGTTAGTACATTTCACGCAAACAGGAAGGCTCTGGTAAACCTACAGAAAATATTTTTGAACTTAGGAGAGGAGGATTTGAATTTGCTGACAGATCATGTCTTGCAGCTTAGTAAACATATGTGTATACTATCCAATTATCAGAATCCCAAAACGCGAGAAATGTTTTGAGAACAAATAATGATGGTAGCATAAGTGAAGTATTCTGCCTTTTGGCTGTGGCAGAGTACAATAAAATAATGTGAGGAACTGAGAGATCTGAAGAGCTGTCAGGACGGTGTACTGTAGGTCTTCGCTCACTGAAGTGATCGCGCAGACTGATTCCTTTTTAGTAGACTTGGCAGTTGTCAGTTCCTACATTATTGGGAACCTTCGAAAGACAGAAGAAAACCAACTAACCCTTCAGTTACACCTGTAAAGACAGTTCTTCCGTGGTTTCTCAAGTCGTAGACGAAGAGGAAGGCCTATGCATTTCGAAACACCGGGAACATTCGCGTCTGAAGTTCCAGATGAAGTTCGTCTGCAGAACGTCGGGTATCGTTTGTCCACAAAAGGTACAACCAAAAGAAGATGCTGCAATGTAGCACAAAGAATAAAGAAGAGAGAATGCCTCTGTATATAGCACCATGCTCCTTTTTTCCCAGCCGAAATCAATGCTACGAATGCCAAAAGTTACGTATTTAAAGTCTCCTGAGTAAGCGCACCAAGTATCCGTCACTTCCGACATATAGAGTAGCTGCAGGACAGTTTCAAAATGCCGTATGTAGGTATTGTACGTTACAAGCAACGTTCCGTCATTGAATTTCCCATTGCAGAGAACGAAACTCTGGGGAATATTCACAAACGCTTGTGCAAAGTCTGTGAATCATTTTCCGCCAGAAGTACAGTTAGTCGCATGGCACGGTGGGCGAGGTCATCACAAGGCGGTTGAGCGGAGCCACACGACTTCCAGCGGTCGGGGAGACCTTACCTTACGATGAGGATGTGGTTCATACAGTGAAGCACTGACCCCGCCACCAGGACAAGGATTGATAGCGACGAGGCATATACACCTTTGTTTTTGCGCTGGAGGAAGGCCATAGAATGGGATGGAGATTACGTGGAAAAATAGGGTTTGTAGATAAAAAACCATTCTCCTTAAGCTCAATAAAGAATTTTCGAAGAAAAAAAAGGCGGCGCATTTCTTTCTGGGCAACATTCCTATATTCCTCAGTGTAATTACTCCAGAGCACAGTGGGAACAGCAGTTCCCCTAATTTACTTATACATGCGGGCTAACGTCTCATTCAACATTTAAACTGTGACTTTGTGAGTGGTTTCTTAGCCCAATAAATCACTCAAGAAATCAACAACTTCTGTAAATAAATTGCTTACGAAAGGCGTTATAGCTTCAAAGTTCGAATGTTGTTCCAGGGCCCCGAGCCATAACAATCTGCTCTTAGTCAAAGTTGTATCAGTTACTTCAGTTCCTCTGTACTGGTACAGAGGGGCTTGGTCGGGTTGTCAAGGTTGTGGGTAGATGGAGCAAATTTTTCCAATGAGAATGCTGGTCCAAAGTTAGTAAAGTGGACATATCCTGTAGATGGAACACATGCGAGAGAGCCCAGGATAGTCTGTGAGGCCATTAGCCAGGCTTGCCGGTCATGAGAAGACATTAGTTTCAGTGTCGGAAGAAAGTCATAGGAAAAAAGAATTAAAGGAGAATGCATGACGTTGCTAGTTTGAAACAGAAAAAATGTCTAGCATGGAACCTATCTCGCAGTTGGCGCACCAGTTAACATGTGGTTTCTTTCCCACGCTCCCTACTGACTACCCACAGCGATGCATAATGGCTGGTATGTCAGCACCTTCCACAGCCACGAAAAATTTTTGATGAAGTGACGTTCCTACTCTGCAGGTAGGCCACCCATTACAGGAGAATTATCATAATTTTCATGTGCCTCTCTCCCGCATCGGCGCAGGGCAGACGTGGTTATTAAACGAATGTGACGTGGTTGCTAAGAGGTGGCCAGATGCGCTTCCTTTTACCACTCTCTTATAATATGGGATGGAATATGTGTACAACAACTGCCTGTGCGTAATGCTATTCATGCAGAAGTCTCCTAAATGTTCGTGAATCGTGCAGCTGACGGGGGCTGGGGTACCAGCCCAGTATTCACCCAGTGGGATGTGAGAAACCGTGTAAAAACGACATCCAGGCTTCCCAGCACTCCGATCCTCGTCGGTAACACGCCGTACAATTTCGATCTGGTGCTGGTGCACATGCCAGTCCCGTAAGGAGCCCTTGGACACGCAGAGCTATCCGGGCCGGTTACAGATGACAAGAGGATATTAAAACGAGAAATCGGGAATAAAACATGAAATTTCACCCCGTATGTTGCTCGTATCGTCGTTAGAGTGATGGTTCATTTGCCACTGCTCCATTTATACGCTTTACTTACAACGTCACGCGCCCACAATGCCATTACTTGTCATTCACTCACTCACTGGGCAATGGTCATAATGCTTTGACTCATCGGTATATAGGGAGAGAGAGGTACACACATACATAACATACGACTAGTGCGGTTTTTGGAAGGTATCCTACACACTTTGGATGCGAACTACATCAGTTACTACGATATGTTGCTGAGGAGCAATCCTACGTTTCTTTGTGACATTCCAGGTACAGTTCTGCTGACATAAAGGTACTAAAATATTATCAGATGGATTTCGTTCAATTTCAACAGAACATTTAAGTTCATGAACACACACCAGTACTCTACTAGTGCAAGAGCTTAAAGGAACAAACTTGTAAGCCTAATTACTAATCGTAGGAATGAACGCACAGTCAACACACCGATAAGAGAACTGTGCAGGATAATAAAGTGATCGTCCAACAAGGTGAAAGGATTTTTTTATTAGGACATGTGATGAGAACGACTGGACGAAAGAAAAAAGATGTAAGTTAGATCACTAATGTCTTGTGTGTTTTATATTGTAATAGAATAAATCTTTATGTATTTTGATAAATAAGGTAGATATTTACTAGTGCTTTTTCTAATTTGGTGCCAAGGTCGAATTTTCGTAATCGAATTTCCTCTCTGTGTAACCTTGACCATCTTTATCATTGATATAAACAAGCCAAGCCACGGCGAAGCCTTAAGGAAGCTAACATATTACATTTGGTGCTTTTTCGAACCTGTACTTGGATATTGTTGTCTCAATGCTATACTGTGTTTAAGACCTGTCCAAAAAACATTATTTTTAGTCTGATTTGTTGTTAGCACACTGGACTCGCATTCGGGAGGACGACGGATCAATCCCGTCTCCGGCCATCCTGATTTAGGTTTTCCGTGATTTCCCTAAATCGCTTCAGGCAAATGCCGGGATGGTTCCTTTGAAAGGGCACGGCCGATTTCCTTCCCCATCCTTCACTCACCCGAGCTTGCGCTCCGTCTCTAATGACCTCGTTGTCGACGGGACGTTAAACACTAATATCCACCTCCTCCTCTAATTTGTTGTGCTAATGTGTCGCGAAATGCGACGTTGGTGCATAAACATGCCATACATCTCCATATTATTTAGTAGCTCATGATGAAATGCATACTTTTTCAGCGTGATTGGCACCATAGTTTGGATTGATAAATGTCACACCCTTCCTCGAATGTTCCCTTTTGAACACCAGTCGAAAATAGCTGTGGGTAGATACAAGATAAGAAGTAATGAAAAATCTGTGTTAGCCAGTTCATGAGATGTATTTATTCCAATGAAGAACAATATGTATTGTCCTTGTCGCTCTGTAAATTACATTCCTTCTCTATTTTTTTACTTCAGTCTTTGATTGGTTTGTAGAGTCCGGCCACGAATTGCTCTTCCATGCCAGCTTTTTCACGTCAGAGTAACAATTGTTCCCTATTTCCTCATTTATGTATTGGATGTATTCCAAACTCTCTCTACGTCTAAGAATTTTAACATATACAGCTCCTTCTTGTAACATGGAAGCTATTCCTCTGATATCTTAATATATGTTCTTCAGCTTGTCCCCTTCCCTTGTTAGTACTTTGCATACGTTCCTTTCTTCGCCGATTCTGTGGACAACCTGCTAATTCTTTACCTTATCAGTCTGCCCAATTAAAGTTTTCTGTAACACCATACCTTCAACGCTTCGATTCTCTTCAGATCCGGTTCCCCACAGTTAATGTTCCACTACCACCATACTATGCTGTGCTCCAAATGCAGGCCTGGGATGCTATCTTTGCTTGTACTAGTCTGCATTTTATGTCGTCCTTGCTTCGTTCGGCATTTGTTTCTTTGCTACGAATGTAGCATCCTTATTTTCTTAGTGATCACCAATGAAAGTATTCTCGCTGTTTCCATGTTTGCAGTTTTCATTACTTTCGTCTTTCTTTGATTTAAACTCAATCCATAAACTGAACTCATTCGACTGTTCATCCAAAAGATCCTCTAGCACTTCTTCACTTACACTGGAAATAGTTATATAGTCATCGAATCTTATCATTGATATACTTTCACCTTGAATTGTAATCCACGTCTTAATCCGTTCATTTATTTCCGTCTTTGCTTCTTCTACATACAGATTGAACAGTAGGGGCGAAGACTGCATCCTATGGAATATCATCTGTTCTTTCTGCCTTATTAGATCCGAAAACTTCCAGAGCTCTTTCTAATTCTTATACTAACACCAGGTCTCCTGACCCTTCCGTACCGAATCCAGTTTCTTCCTGTATTATATGCTTTTCATTTCACGGAAGGGTGTTCTGACTATTCTGTACGTTGAGTGAATCTTTCCGACGTTCACTTGCTTTTCGATTTAATCACTTTTCCCTGAAGCCTTTTTGCCCTTATTTCCCCGTAGTTGTTATGTAATTCAGTACTAAATGATTTACATTGCTTTATAATTGTCCTTTCGTGAACATTTTTGTAGTTCCTTCTTTCGTCGATCAATTGAAATATTTTTGTAAATATCGAAACCAAGGACAAGTGCTAAATAAGCCTTTGATTTGCAACTGACTGGCTGATTTTTTAAACCTTTTCATATTCAGTATCCGCATACACTACTTTCTCTATCTCTTCATCTTCTGCTGGTTTACTGTCGCATTTGATGAGAACTTTCTATCACTGGTCTATTTACAAAACCTCACTCTCTGTACAACCTTCCAGTTCATAGCAATTCCTACTCTTGTTATACATCTTTCTGGTGCTGTTGGTGTTACCATAATTCAACTGACAAGAAATGTTTATCTTCTTTCAAAGTCATTTCACTGACCCCCACTGTATCCTGAGCGAGTCTTTGTATTTCCCTTTTTCAAATTTTCTAGCTCACCTGCAACGTTCAAAAATAACACATTTAAAGCTCCGACAGGTAGAGCGTTATCCTGCCGTTGGTTACTCCTTCTTTTCCTTTTGGTCATCTCTCTCGTGACAATCCTCTCCCGCTGATCCGAATGGAACACTAATCCGGAATCCTTCGCCAATGGAGAGATAATCATGACACCTTTTGAATTACAGCCCAAATGTCTAGTCGTTACGCATTAAATGTCTTTAATGCAGTCGTTTCAGTGGCATTCTGCATCCTCATGCCGTTGATCGTTGTGATTGTTCCATCTCTTGGAGGCAGCTTCGCAACCCGAGGGCAAGAGAGTACCCTGAAACTCTTTGTCCTCCTCCGCCACCTTTGACCAGGCCGTTGGCATAACGAGGACATCTTAGGCCAAGCCACTGCTTCGGCCGCCGCTGCCAATGATTTTATTTCAAAATCTGAACAATATGTATGTTGGAACCTGGCACTCAGCAGGTTTCGACTTCCTTTGGAAGAAGCTACCCCTAGAGCACGAGTTGACATAGCTTTACGTATTTTTGACAAAAATTTCAGGCCATTTTGATACTTTTGAAGACAATTTACATCGTTCGGATGCTTCTGAACATGTCAAAACGGTGGCTGTGGGGTTACATACTGACTGGCTGTTTAGTTGTCTTCATGGTTACGGTATTCGGCACTAACTACGATACACTACGGCGCTGGAGTCTGTATAGCTATACCCTTGTTCGACACTATCTAAAGCAATGAATGCCGTCAGATGCCCTTTGAGTAGCTTGCAGCCCATTAGCATAAAAACATATGTCTGCTGTTGAATGTATGGCCTAGCCGCACGCGACGTCGCTCTAGCCTGTACCCAGGAGTTACGCCAGGAGAATACGAAGTGAGCATTTCTTGCCAACCACTCGCTGAATGACGAAATAGACTTCAGATATCGCGGGAGATGGGGCTGGATACACTTTATGCAGTTTACATTTTCTTTCTTGCTTCAAACTGATCCTTGGCTGGAAGTCAACTACGTCTGTTCGACGGTACAGGATACGAATTCGATCTGCGAAGATTATTTTCTGTGAGTTGGAGCTTTGGTGGGAAAGTGGTATCCGCCCTCCCCTGTGACACCATTATTGGTGCATATCAGACTTTCTGTTGCATATGAGACTTTCTGTTGCATATGAGACTTTCTGTAGCATATGAGACGTTCTGTTGCATGTGAGACTTTCTGTTGCATATGAGACTTTCTGTCGCATATGAGACTTTCTGTTGCATATGAGACTTTCTGTTGCGTCTTTGGATGGCGTTTCCTCTTAGATGTTCCTGTTCTCTGCTTGTTCTTCAATATTACCTCTGGAATCTTTCGACGATACTAAGTGTTGCTTTGTGTCACCCCATCTGTCTAAATTCTATATTACTGCGAGAAACAGAAGACAAAAAGTACTATGGGATTAGCAGTTCAGTATCACGCCAAAAACAAAATTAATGTTCGTACGCTTCCAACGGTTTTATAACCTTGAAGTTCCTTGATAATTAGTTTAATTTCGTCTGATTTATTCACTACAAAATATCCGCTAATAGGATCTCCGAATAATGTAACACAAATTATGAATTAGTAAATTCCGATGTAATTTTCCCATTTGTCTTTTATAAAGCCAAACGATTCCGAAACTTTCGAAGCTTCATTTTTAATCTGTTAGCACAAATAAAGCTGTTTTCAATTTTTCTTTCGAGAGAAATCTTCTGCCCTTTACTGGCTACTACTCTTCCGTCTAAAACACTATTTTTAGTCCACTCACTGTCATCGATTTACCGATCTAAGTCTCAAAATTCTTGTACAATTGGCCTGTCATAAAAATTATCGACATAATACACAGCAATGATATGATACCAATAGTATAAGATAGGAAGAAGTAACATTCTTCCAGACACGTACTGATGAGTATAGTTTCCACGTTATTCTCTGCACGTAATACATTGGTAAATCTTCTTTGTAGATGTATCAATGTTCGGTCTCTTGCAATAATGCAGCTATTGCATAAACACATAATTACTAGCCCTGCGAGATACTTAATTAGTGGATTCATTAAATTTTAGTTTTTGCAGTTTCATTTTATTGAGGCGCCCTGTGGTTATTTGCCTGCAGTATATAACCTCGGTACCTGAGGTCACATACCTAGGTTCGACAGAAACGCGCTAGGGGAAGATCATCAATAAATGGACACGAATCCCCTGAAAATATTAACATATCTCTAAAGCCATTCTCCAATCTGGAATAGAAGCTACGTGATTATCTTTAATAACTTTCCATAACTTGACCACACTTTTTCATTTCCAAAGAAACCTTACGCGTTTCGAAATTGTGTTAAAATCACGAGCCAATTGCACTTGTCCCGTGATTAAGAATGTTGGCGTGATACAATGTATTTAATGAACAATTTTATATGATTGACATAACACTGCATTTGAAAATGACAGAATGTCGAAACGAGAAAGGTATTTCTGGAAATTAAAAAAAAAATTGTGGCCAAGACATAATAAAAGTTACTTAAATGCACCAATTGTGAATTCTGAGATAACGCCTTAAAATGCATAACAGTCTGTCATACCATCGCCAATTCAGCTCCGCAGCTCGTGGTCGTGCGGTAGCGTTCTCGCTTCCCGCGCCCGGGTTCACGGGTTCGATTCCCGGCGGGGTCAGGGATTTTCTCTGCCTCGTGATGACTGGGTGTTGTGTGATGTCCTTAGGTTAGTTAGGTTTAAGTAGTTCTAAGTTCTAGGGGACTGATGACCGTAGATGTTAAGTCCCATAGTGCTCAGGGCCATTTTGAACCATTTGAACCAATTCAGCTGTTACCACTGGAAGTTTACCTAGAGTGTGCTTGTTATACGATATAGCAGCCATTTCTCGTTATGCGACAGTGTACTCATTGGATTACCTTTGCGATAATTAATGCTCACTGAACCGTAGTTTTCGGTAAAAGGTGGTCGCTTTGTGTATGACCCACATTGTTCACTTGTTCACAAGTCCCGAAATGAATTGTATTAGGCACGCGAAAAAGAAAAGGCATTACGTAGTTCCTTGAATTACATAGTAGTTCCGGAGCACCTCTTTCTGTTAACTAAGCGAAGATCGTGAGTGGAAGGTATTTCGTTATCAAAGAGCCCCTAGCAAGTTGATATTCAGCGTGCTCCTCCAGTGTAAGCTGCGAACAAGGCAGCGATAGCGAGGAGGGTCTTAAAGTGGGGGAATTGCAGTCTGGAATCTATTATCACGGGCTCCTCCTAGAGGCTGCTTTATGGTACGGCGATCGCTTTTCAGAGACTCATAAAAGGCATATCCCATTACACCGCGCAGCCAGTCGCATAATTCTAAAGAAGAGGACCCGGCGAGCTCGAAGTGAAAAATTTCGTGCTCCCTGCAGCAAGGGGGAATAACTCAGGCACCGACCTATAAACTTCACAGAAAACTGTTGCCGCCATTACATCATCGGCTTCGTCACATTCGTTACTGCTTGTTCTAGGAGCTAGTACGTTAAGGTATACTTCATCCCATAGCTCTTTATTTGTCATGGTCTCGAGTGTTTTGAAGGATACATATTGAACAAGAAGGCGTAGTTGTAAGACACTGGAAACGTATGCAGGGGGATGGCGGTTCAAAACACGTCTCACCATCCTGGTACAAGTTGCCAGTGATTTCCCTGAATCGCATGAGGAGAAGGTTTTAAAAGCCACTGAAAAAGTCCCTCCTCAGTTCTCCCTATACAGACAGTGAACCTCTGAGGTCCTCCTTGTCGATAGGACTTTTAATATCGTCTTCTTTTCCTTCATCTTTTTCCAGTTTTCCGGTCAAAGACTTCGATTGGGTTCGTCATTATAGGGTGTAAAGCAGACGGTTGGAATTATGACGGCGCTTTCAGCTGACTAGAACCTCAAGGAAGTGAAAGAACGAAGTCGAAACAAGGCTCATGGCGTAGTCGACATTCCCTCGCAATTACTGACACTCGCGGCAGAGCCCATCATGACTGAACAATTTTATCTAGTATGCCAAATGTATGAGACAGGCGAAATAGGTCTGCCACACCTTGGTAGACGTGACGCAACCAGCAGTCGACGAGCGGTATTTTCGCCCTGAAGATGGCCCCTGCGATGGTCTGAAACCGGTCGGCACTAAATAAATAAGAAAACGCGATTAAGACCGTTTTCTTGACGCTAAGTTAACTTCATAGCAATCGGTGTTACTCCACAACCATGTTATCCAAACATCGAAATAGGTTCAGATTACGAGAAAAATGTGCTGATAGTTATGAATATTACTGAACCATTCCCATACGAGTTATTTAGCCGCCAGGGTAGCCGAGAGCGCTAATGCGCTGCTTCCTGGACTCGGGTAGGCGCGCCAGCCCCGGATCGAATCCGCCCGGCGGATTAACGATGAGGGCCGTTGTGCCGGCCATCCTGGTTGTGGTTTTCAGGCGGTTTTCCACATCCTGATAGGTGAATACCGGGCTGGTCCCCACGTTCCGCCTCCATTACACACGTCGCAGACATATGAAACACGTCCGCACTATTCCACGATTTATACTAGATGCAGACACCTGGGGTACACTGATTGAAGGTGGTGGCAGGAAGGGCATCTGGCAACCCGTAAAACTAACCTTTCTAAATCAGTTGTAACCACACCGACCCTGCGATCGCTGTGGGACTATGGCAAAAGCGAAAGAAAGAGAGCGAAGGAATACACATACGAGTTATTTACAGAAGAACGCAAGTACTGGTAGAAGCCTACCTTGGAGAAGATCAATTTGAATACTGGAGGAATATAGGCACATGTGATGCTGTACTACGGCCAAGATTTATCGTAGCAGACACAGTGAAGCAAGGCAAGGCTGCGTTTGCACAGATCAGCCATAACATTGTGAACAACTACCTAATATCAAGTACGTCCATCTTTGGCACTGATAACAGTGACGACGCAACTTGGAATGTACGCAATGAGGCCTTGGTTGGTCGCTGGAGGGAGTTGGCACAACATGTGAGCACGCAAGTCACATAATTCCTCAAATTCCAGGAGAGGAAGGGCAACGAGTTCTAATGCCATGTTCACTCACGCTCCAGATGTGTTCAATTGGGTTCTGGCGTGTCGAGCTGGGGGCTGACACATCAACTGGAATTCGCCACTGCGTTCTTGGAACAACTCTATCACACCTCGTAATATGGCGTATTATCTTGTTGAAAGGTCTGACTCCCATCGGTAAACACGATCGTCGTGAAAGGGTTCACGTAGTCTGCAGCCAATGTACGAAACTCCTTGGCCGTCATGGTGCCTTGCAATTGCTCCGCTGCACCCATGAATGCCCACGTGTATGTCCCCAGTGCATAATGAAGCCATTACCAGCTTGTCTCCGTCCTGCAGTGTAGGTGTCAAGTAGCTGTCCCTCTGGAAGACGACGGGTTCGCGCCCTCTCATTCGTATGGAGAAGTGGGCATCGAGGTTCATCAGACCAAGCAACGCTAGGCCACTGCGCCAACGTAAAGTGCCGATTGTAACGCGCCCATTTCAACTGTAGTTGACGATGTCGTGGTGTTAACATTGGCACAAGTATGGGTCGTTGGCTGTGGAGGCCCACCGTTAGGAGTGTTCGGTGCACTGTGTGTTCAGACACAATTCTGCTCTACCACAGCCATAGTTCGCCTCCTGTCCTGTTTTACTAATCCACCCAGCCTACAACGTCAGACATCTGCAATGAGGGGCGACCGCCAAACCCGAAGACGTTGGGTTTCGCCTTGGTTTCTCCACAACATTCCTCCAACACGAGACAAGTCGTGCAGTTTCCGAAAAGATAGTGCCGCGCCTCCAGTCCATCACAATTTGCTCTTGGTCAAACCCATATAGATCGTGGCCTTCGCCACTCTACACACGGACAGAACACTCACTGACATTTACAGGCAACGTGCGTGTTTCTGACTAGCAGTTATTCCTCGTCAGGTGAAGCTGTTATGGTATGCCGATGGTCGTAATGTCCTGTCTGATCAGTGTCTAGTATCTTTTGATACAGATGAAGCTTTTCACAGTACTGGGTAGAAAAAAATTCTTTGAAATCCTGAAGGTTGAACAAGGGTGCTGTCTGTCTGCTGCTCCCATTAAGACGCACGAGCTGGTGGCATTGGACCTCTGGTGTAGAAACTGCATGGATATGGCAACTGAAGTACGAAACCGTTGAAACTGTTATGTGCGCACACTTTTTCATTCTGATGAACAGCTCGTTGCAGCAGACAATGAAGAGAACTTATCTTAAGAAGCGTATGAAGCTGTTGGAAGAATATGAAAGGCGGAATTTGAAAATTAATTTTGGGAAGGAGAAATGTCAGCGTTTTTGATAAGAGGGAAGTAACTTCGACATGGGTGGACATCAAATTACAGTGCATTAAGTCTTTTCCCTTTCGTGAAAGAATTATTCAAAAATCGTGTGTTATTGAAAAAATTGGTTTTCTGTTTTGGAATGTATACGGACTCAGGCCACTATTGTATTTAGATTGTTGTTTATAGTTTTGTAATTAATAGTATTTATAATTATTAGTCCCAGTGGGCGTGAGGAGGAATAAATGGTTCCGTAAATTTATTCTTCCATTCTTCCACGAGTGCGGCTCGACACATTCAGGCTGACAATTAATGAACTTTATGAAATAAAAACGTCAGTACCTCTGAAAGGTTTGCCTTAGGACTTCAAACTGCACCATTCTCCGCGGGGCATGATTGGAATTAGTATGCGCATGCAAAGACGAACGCCACTCCCATCTGGATGGGTCCGTCTATAAGCAAGATTTGGGCGTTTGGGGCACTGAGAATCCGCAATTCGCGATCGAGAAGTCTCTTCACTCTCAACGCGTCACTGTTTGGTGTGCTATGTCCAGTCACGCATTAATCTGTGCGATATTTCTTGATGACACTGTGAATAGCGAATGCTAAGTGAAAGCCTTGGAATATGACTTCAGCCCCATTATCGAGAGTGACCCTGATTTCGTTAAGATGTCGTTCTTGCGAGACGGAGCCCGACGTCATCGAAACAGGAGAGTATCTGAGGTCCTGGAGAAGCACTTTGGGGACCCAATTCTGGTTCAGTTGTACAGAGGGGCTACTCTCATGGATCTCTATTGGTCACCGTGTTCTCCAGATCTTAACACATGCTACTCCTTTTTGTGGGGCTATATTAAAGATAATGTATACAGCAATAACTCCAAAACCACTGCTGAGCTGGAAACAGCCATTCAGGAGGTCGTGTTCAGTTTCGATGTTCCGACACTTCTGCGGGTCACGCAGAATTTCGCTATTTGTCTGCATTACATCATCGCCAATGATGGCAGGCATATGGAACATTTCATAATCTAAATCCGAATATCTGTTGTAATGTTTACATGTTGAACAAACTGTGTTCACGCCGCAGTTTGTAGCCGATTTCTGTTTTCATCGTGTAGTTCAATAATTGTCACCCTGTACGTACCATTTAAAAGAAGAAAGTAAGTTTCATTATATGTCATAGCTTAACATATCAAGAAATTTTTCAAACATGGAACAATACATAGTGGTACTTTGCAGTAGCTGCATATGAAATTATTCCTAATCTCTTGCTTCCATGTGTTGCATTGTCTGCATCGTCTCCTTATTCCCCTTGCTGGAAAGTATTTCCTAACTTCATACAAGCGCATATCGTCATCCGTTCAGAAGGGTGTGTATCTGCAGTGAAATGGCAAGATAAGAAGCCAGTTTTGTCAACTGATCACCACCCGGAAGAAAACCAGTCTTCGGGCTAAACTCCCAACAGCAACATAACCTTCGCACAAGGGTATTCACTACCTTCCAAATACACGGCGATCTGTGATTTGCACTTTGCTAAAACCTTTAGATCGGGATTTGTCGACCTGGAAAAAGCATTGGACAAAGGAAAAAATGGTAAGCTCTAGGGAAAGATGGGTAATATACAACACATACTAGAGCCAAGAGAGATTAATAATAGTGGACGATGAAGAAAGAAGTCCCCGGATTAATAAAAGGTGTAAGACAGGGACGTAGCGTTTCGTCCCTGCAGGGTAAACTGCCTTTGTCCCTGGTCACCCAGGATTTAGTGGCAATGAAAAAGCTTAAAGTCTTGCCAGGACAGGACCAAAGAATGGAACACGTCATAACCATCACTAAGACGATGGTACAATCAAAACCAGTTAGCTTGATCAAGAGACAGCATGGGGAATGTTGGACTAACAAGGGAACCTCGCCATCGCACACCCCTCAGATTTAGTTATAAGTTGGCACAGTGGATAGGTCTTGAAAATCTGAACACAGATCAACTGAGAAAACAGGAAGAAGTTGTGTGGAACTGAGTAGTTCAATGGAAGATAGGCAACATTAAGGAGGATGGGAACGCCGGAGCGCCGTGATCTCGTGGTAACGTGAGCAGCTGCGGAAAAAAAAAGAAAGGGTCCATGGTTCAAATCTTCCATCGAGTGAAAAACTTAATTTTTTATTTTCAGTTTATGTGAAAAACTCTTATGTTTTCATCACTTTTTTGGGAGTGATTATCACATCCACAAGAAAACCTAAATCGGGCAAGGTAGAAGAATCGTTTTACCCATTCGCCAAGTGTACAAGTTAGGTGGGTCGACAACATATTCCTGTCATGTGACGCAAATGCCGTCACCAGTGTCGTATAGAATATATCAGATGTGTTTTCCTGTGGGGGAATCGGTTGACCTATGACCTTGCGATCAAATGTTTTCTGTTCCCATTGGAGAGGCACGTCCTTTCGTCTACTAATCACACGGTTTTGCGATGTGGTCGCAAAAAACAGACACTAAACTTATTACAGTGAACAGAGATGTCAATGAACGAACGGACAGATAATTACTATGCAAAAATAAAGAAAGTAAAATTTTCAGCCGAGGTAAGTCTTGATGAAACAAGGACCTCTCGTTCTGCAGCTGCTCACGCTACCACGAGACCACGGCGCTCCTGAGCTCATATTGTCCATGATGTTGCCTATGTGTCCCATGGACTACTCAGTTTGTATATTTTGCTTATTTTTTCACAGTTCCACACAACTTCTTCCTGTTTTCTCAATTGATCTGTGTTCAGTTTATCAAGGCCTATCCACTGTGCCAACTCATAACTAAATCTGAGGGGGGTGCGATGGGGAGGTTCCCTTGTAAGTTTCGAAAAGATAAACATGGCAAGCATATGATGCCGAAGCCACGCTTTAAGAGAAGTTCTGTAACCATGTGACTGAACAGAAGACAGATTAAACTAATGATAGGACTAATGACTTGCCGTAGAAACTCTAAGGAACACCTGACACTACGGTTATAACGGAAAAAATCCAGGTGTCCCTATGTGGCGATGGGGATGAACCGCACCACATTTATTCTTTCATTGCGAAGCGCTGGTTGTTAATTCTGAAGAAATTGGTTATAATAAAGAACTGGTATGGGACGTCCTTTTCAACGGTACTGGCAGGCCTTGCTTGTATGACAGGGAGAGAAGCCGCACAATAAACTCAGTTTCCGTGCGGGCAATAGCGGACGAAGAACACTGGTGTTTTGTCCCCCCTGTGCCTATCAAATAAAATTAAGAGAAAGTACCTGACAGTATCTGATTACAAGATTAGAGGCTAACGTCTGGTACAGGCCGCACTGCTTAAACAGTTAGGGGTATATGAAACTACGTAGATAACAACTGTAAAAAAATCAGATGGTAAATTTATATTTTATTCATTAGGAGGGTTCAGTTAAATTCTAGTAGATCTGTAACAGAAATTCCTGACATGAGGATATTGTGGCGAACTATAGGTAACTCCTCAGTCGTTTGGAGTCTTCATCAAGCGTGCTTGGCAACAGACATAGGGCCATCGTACACACTCAGAGGCACGTTGCTAGGATCGTCGTCGCGGGATAGTTATTGGCTTCTGAATGTATGTTCAGAAAATTTTTGGAATAAAGGCAGTTTCATTCTAGTCAACTAACTCCTGATGGGTAACTTGAGGGAACCGTTATACGTGGAAGTCTGTGTAGCAAACATGCTATCAGCAATGTACATCTCTCAAAAGGATCCGGACGATACTGGTAGAGAAATTACAGCTTATCGAAAGGCATACAGGCAGTCGCGTATCCCATGGTCTATTCGAGAATGATTCAGGAAGTTGCTAATGCTGGGCTGAAGCACCCACCGCCACGCACTGTACAGTGCCTTGAGCAGTGTGTCCGTAGATGTAGAAGTATAGTAGGGCTCCTGTAATTGTTCTGTTAATGTCACGTGATACATCACTGCGATGGGGTGTCTGTGTAGCTTGCAACGCTTGTCGGTAAGAATCTAGTTGTAGCAGCTGGAAAATGTGAATGTTATGACCAGACGAAACTGGAAATAACTGTGGTTTCCTTTATTGCTCTGAGAGATGGCTCTTTGGAACTAACACAGATGAAATATTACCTCATTTTATTAGATGAATGATAAGAAGATTTAGTAACTCGATACAATCCTCTGCCGTAGGAATGCATGATGTAATATACAACTGTCGTTGACTATTAAAGCAATTCAGCACGAACTGACAAACAGTTCTCTTGAAGCGCAATGTTCAGGATTTATAAAGGTACATATCCATCTGAGACTTCAACAACCATTTATTCTTACCCGATAATGCTGACTGATTCAGCTGATGTCATGAACTGGCCAGAGCGCTTCCATGCTCAGCTCTATATTGGCCTTAGTGAGGGGGCGCTATTGTGCTCAGAGAGAGCTGTGGTATTCAGGGGCGCCTCCCATTCGTCGTTTCGGATTGCAACGAGATCTCGCTAACATCTGTGGTATCGATGTGCGGTGCCGACTACGATGCGACACTGCGATCTCTGGACGCTACCACGGTAAATAATTGGAGTTGAACCAAATTCTTGACCAACGAAGTCCCCAGAAGTGTTTGGAGATTTTCTTATTGGCATACATGGGAAATCTAGATCTCGTGGCCCATGTGCAGCCGAAAACAAAAATGACTGCCCTGGTTACCTTTGCGCAGACATCTACATATCATGTAGATTTAGCAAACATTTGAGAACTTATTCCAGACATGAATACTGTGAAACGGAGCTAGCTATCGCCTTGTGGAGCAATTACTGTAGTTAACTATGCGAGAAACATCAGTAGGAGGACCAGAGAGGTAAATACAGCCGGTCGCTGTGGCCGAGCCGTTCTATGCGCTTCGGTCCTGAACCACGCTGCTGCTACGGTCGCAGGTTCGAAGACTGCATCGGGCATGGATGTGTGTGATGTCCTTAGCTTAGTTAGGGTTAAGGGGCTCCGGAAAGGCTCAAAATCATGAAAAGTTCAATTTTTACTTTTTTGCGTTTTCTGAATCTGCAGACTATAACCTTTTAATAGATATATAATTTATTCAATTCCGAAGATTACAACTATTTTTAAATTTTTTTTTGAAATGTGTTCTACATGGGCGTGACCCACTGTGGCGCTGTTAAACTGCTGTCAAATGGTGTTATTATTAACGTCCGTGTTCATCAGGTACATTTTAGTGATGTGAGATAAAATATGTGTTGTGGCTAACCTGTGATGGTTCAATATATATCGCTGGTGTGATTGCCGATTGTTTCATGTTTATTTACTCTGACGTTATCTCGAAAATATTCGTAATTAATTTTGTTTCTTGAGTCTCTGTTTTGTTGAAGTATAATAATGAGTAAAAGTCAAGTTATTAGAAATCCTCTGAAGGCTCTTAAGAAAAGGAGAAATGGTGAAAAGCCAAAGTTATGTGTTATTACTGTAAACAATAAAGACGATAACCAAGTGAGTGAACCTAACCTGTCAAGTACACCTGCCCATAGCAGTCAAATTGGGAAAGAAAATACTTCACAGAAGAAGCTTGGTTCAATGAGTGAAAACTATGAATGTTTTATGGGCGAATCGGATGTGAATGAAGTATTTGATATGTCGGTTCTCAAAGGAATTTTTTCAAACTGTGTAAGATGTATTCATCGTAGTGAAGTTGATCTGGAACTCTCCATAATAAAGCACGTAGGACTTGCTAGTGAAATACAACTGAAATGTGCTAAATGTTCATGCATGACCACCTTTTGGAACAGTGTTGCAGTAACTGCAACTGAAGAAAATGGTAGCAAAATCTACGAACACAACAACGAGCGATGCTTGCTTTAGACAAGGAACGCCTTCGGGCTGCAGACAGGGCTGTAAAGAGTCTAGAAATACAAGCAAGAGTAAACAGGAGGAGGAACAAGAGGAAGCTGGAGGAGGAGTTTGCAGAGGATGAAGATAATCCATCCTATGGACCTGGAATGCACTAAAAAGTTAATCCAATCTTTGTCGCTCGATTCCCAAAACTTTTATTTTCTCATACTAATTACATGTTTTCTAAGGATCTTCCAAACATATTTGTTTCAAACTTTCAGTAAATGTTACACAGTAACTTCTGCATAATTTAACACATCTTTTTTCCAAAAGACTGTATATTTTTGAATATATAAATAAAAAATTGCAAAAAAATGTTGTGAATTTTCATTACAATTGAAAAGATATCATCTTTAATCACTGAACTAAAATTTTGTAAAATCCCTGTGTTAAATTGTAGCCCATATTCCAATAAATAATCTGTAAAAAGTTCAACTTCCTACCTCAAATACTTTGTGAGGAGAGATGTAATTTATAAGCGTTATTTTAACATTGCAAGAATAGTGCGTTCCGGAGCCCCTTAAGTAGTTCTAAGTCTAGGGCACTGATGACCTCAGATGTTAATTCCCATTGTGCTTGGAGCCATTTGAAAAGAAAAGGCATTCTGGACGTTGTTTTCATTAGAGCCTGTGTATAATGTGGTGGTGTGATTGTAATTAACACTCTCTCCACAGCCTCTAACAAAACGTATTAGCAATTATGCAATTATCTTTATTTTGCCTGTCAGCTGTTTATAGTAGTGATCATTTTATGTGTATCAAACATACTCCTCCACTGTAATCTCCAAGAATTAAGCGAAAATTCTCTCCCCCTGAAGAGACACTTGAATACTAACGAAATGAAGTGTACATCAGATCCCTGTTAAATTTTTTAATTTAGGGGGAGTAGGACGTCAAACGGGCCGACTTGGAGCAGGAGAGGCACCACAGGGCATTTTAATTTCCGCTGTGTATACTTTCACAAAGAAATTCTTACAACTTTGTCAGCATGACCTGAAAGGATTCAAGATTCACATTCATAGCAATGAAAGTTCAAAAACATAACCAAATAATTTTTTTACAAGTGAAATTTTATAATGTTTTCACTTACTATTGGCTACATTTGTTGCTATAGGTACACTTTTCTTCCTAAGTAAGAGAGATTCTTCGATGAATTTTGCACAGCATACAAACCACAATTCCAAGTGTATGAAACTCTAGAAATTATTTAATTTATGGAAAAATGAATGAGCATTTTAAACTTTATGTTTAGAAGAAACTCAAATTTCCGAGTCGACCCGTTTGACGTCCTACCCCCCTTAAATTAAAAAAATTAACAGGGATGTGATGTACACTTCATTTCGTTAGTATTCAAGTGTTTCTTCAGAGGGTGAGAATTTTCGCTTAATTCTGGGAGATTACAGTGGAGGAGTATGTTTGATACACATAAAATATTTATCTCACCAGATTTTAATAGATTTGGAAAATTCTAGAGTTTTGCGTTAAGGAGTTTGTGTTTAACAAGCAGTGCAAAATTCGTGGAAGAATCTCTCTTACTTATGAAGAAAAGTGTACCAGCAACAAATGAAGCCAATAGTAAGTGAAGAAATTATGAAACTTCACATGCAAAAAAAAAAAAAAAAACAATTGTTTCCTTATGTTTTTGAGCTTTCACTGCTGCGAGTGTGAATCCTGTATCCTTTCTGGTCATGGTGACAAAGTTTTAAGAATTTATTTGTAAAACTATAGACAGTGGAATTTAAAACGTCCTGTGCTGTCTTTCCTGCTGCAAGTCGGCCCGTTTAACGTCCTACCCCCCCTTAAAGAGAAATCGTGTATTACGTCTGTCAATTCGGAAGGTTAAGACTTCTACAGATTAATTATGTATTACTAAATAGTTACTGACCGTTTCCTCTCTTTAAGATTTATTTGCGTTATTGTTTTCTTACTTTACATTAGGGCCTTAACGGTCTGCTTACTTTGTTCTTGACAATCTAGGGTGTGCTCTGTAGGTGTTCACATTATAACGTGTCAAACGCAGCACATGAGAGTGCGAAAATGGTGTACACTCCAACAATCACCTTTTAAATATGACCTCACAAATGAATTACAGCTTTACTGTAGCAATTACGAAAATAAATCAAAGAGAGACTTTAGAAAGAAAGGAAAGAGTAAAATGCAACAGGACGTTAAAACGTATCAAAGCCCACATTTAAATTTGCATCGTGTTGTTTATGGACTCACTAACATGATAGAGGAGAACTTCCCGAAATGAAAATTAATATATTTTGGAATGAGACCAATTCATCCAAATAGAGTGCTTTCAACACACAAGCAATTTACAGGGCTACTTGTCACGAGTTGTTCCAAAGTGGGGTACTAAAATCACATGGTGTGATGAGTGTTGCAAACGTAGTAAAGCTGCATTTGTGAATAACAAGGTATAGGTGCCTTTAGATTTTCAAACAATGTGTTCGTGTAGTATTTACGATTGTTCACGTACATTGGCATTCATAATTAGATGACGCAAACCACTTTCTGTAGAGCAATTTTTGAGAGACTCTTGGTATACGGAATTCAGTACCGCATTTTACGTTCCTCCGCTATGCGCCATTGACACCCTGTGAGATATAATTCAAATCATTTCGAAGTAGTTATAGAGAACCTTACTTCACCCATTTATGCAATTACAATGTGGGAACTGAGAGTGTAAAAAGCTAAAATAAAATCTATCCTAGATGGTATAGCAGCCTGTTTCCTATTCATACCCAGTTCTACGTCGTCAGTTAAGGAGAGATTTTGTACCACAAGCCGCGCAGGGTAGCCGCGTGGTATGAGAATCCCTGTAACGTTTCACGCGGCTTCCCCCATCGGAGGTTCGAGTCCTCCTTGGGTGTGTGTGTTGTCCTTAGCTTAAGTTAGTTTAAGCTAGATTAAGTAGTGTGTAAGCTTAGGGACCAATGACCTCAGCAGTTTGGTCCCATAAACCTTACCACAAAAAATTGGTACCAGAAGTTTTACAGACACCTAGATGATGAGCGTTAAAAGTGCACTAATCTCAAATATTCATTTAACTAATCATACTTTAAGTATTACAGCGGCCTGAACAACTTAGAAAGAAGTGTTATTGGTTCGTGCTGGCTGTTCACCTCCAACTGCATAACAGTACTTCCATCACTGCTGGCGACTAACTTCCAACTGCCCAACACTACTGGTGATTAACTTCCAACAACGAGTCCGAAAAGCCACAGAGTCTCTTACAAAGAAAGCGCAGTCAGAGATCCAATGCAAAGCGCTGCACAGCGCTGCCAACACAGAAGCAGTCCACGTACAGCGGTTCCAGAGTCAAGAAACCAACTACGAAAAGGAGAGCAGTATGATGGCTACATACCCTCCATACCGCATCCGATGACGCCGTTACTGTTATGACGACAAGGCTGTCAGTCGAGCCGAATGGCTTGTCTAGGGCCTGAAAGCGAAACGTTACCTTTGTATACTTGCTAGTTTTTTCCACCTCTACAGTCTATGTACTGCATCCTTCAGATTCATTATTTGACTTCCTTTGTCACTGATCAAGGAAGACATTTTCTTTGATCCTAACAGTGATCACAGAACTTCTGTATTTTACTCTCTGCATTGGAAGGTATTTCTGTCAAAGAATATAGGAAGCTGCTGTTAATAAATTAATGTTGAAACGCTGAGAGACACCAAGCTGCAGTTTGTTCATTAGGCAGCGTAGTAGGTAAAGGGCAAGATATGTCGTTTCCAGAGGCTTCTCCGCCTAAAACATTAATAAATCTGAACGTTTTACCAGCGTGGTGTGTTAAATGTAGATGGAGTATTTTAAGGACTTTAATACGCACATCCCAACCACGAAAACATATTGTAATTACGTGCCATTGGTGACAATGGAGTTATAATTAGCTGTCCGACTTTTGACTGACTTGTAATTAACACAAGGGAGACGCATTTTACTTAGGAGTTTAATTTCTGTCAACCACATACATATGTTGTACAACACAACGTTTACGAGTACACCATCAAACTGCAGTGTTGACCGCATATATGTACTTAAAAATAGCCCATGTATTTATCCGGACGTAGTAATATTCCACAAATATCAGTTTCTAACGAATTGGTAATAATTATGAAAATAATTAATCCTAACAAAGAGGCGCTAGTGAAAACCTGTTCGTGGGTATGCAGGATACCTCCACACCAACTGCACATTGAATATCTTACTCTTCCCACATATCATAGGCCTGTATGTAGAATAAAATAATTTCACTTTTTCTATTTATCTCGCCGTTTCCGTTTTACTGGCCAGTAGTATCTAGGGACTCACCTTGTAGCTGATCTTCAACACAGCTCAAATTCTAAACAAAGAACAGTTTTCCCTAATTGTTCTCACCATTCACACACTTTATAACATCCGATCATAAGACCTTGCTGACAATAACGAGCTCCAAATGGAAACTGTTTAATTCTGACAACATGTGCATATCAGAGACCAAATTCAATCACAAACACGTCTAGGTAATGGCATTATGGTGAGGGAAAGGTGTTGAATAGCTATTGGGCACTGACTCTAGGACTAAAATCTCTGTAGGAGAAAGCTGAAGCTATCGCTCACTACTTCAATCTTCGACGTTGTCGCAGTAATTCTTCAGAGATGATTCACAAACCGAATCCAAGATCTCCTGTCCACATACGCGTTATACAAGTAGCTAAATGTCATTACTACTACGGGTCACTCAAGGTTTTGTCACGCAACACATAATTATACGTTTTTCGTTTCTGAATTATACGAGCTACTTCATGTGAATTGGTGGATCTGTAAGTCTGACGTGCAGCACGTTTACGACCCTGTTCTTGTCAGTTTTGATTACAACCACGCACCACCATCGCAAAATGTCGATCGTATCGGATGACTGAATACATTTTTAATGCTCTGGTCAGTACGTCCCACACAATCAGATACAGTCCATTGTGAACTTGTCAGGAGACTGCATTACCACCTTTTTCAGTGCAGCTCTACAGGAAGAGAGCCAGTGAGGTTCCGAAGGAACCAACACTGATGTGGAACCATCCAGACTCCAGTGCCGTAGCCAGCTGCATTAAGTTTCTCGGTTGAGGATTCATGGTCGAAACACTCAGATCGAGGTGGTCTCACATATTCGCGATTGTATTTAAATCTGAGAGGTTTGCTGACCGGGAGTTGTAATATCTCTTTAAATTCTACTAATTATCCTTGCACAATTCTATGAGTGAATTACGTTTCCTACTTGATCATGTATACACTCGCAGAATCGATGCGCGACGTAGTACAGTACAATTACTATTCCATGAGCGCATCATTACTCTTTGTAATATTCTCTCTGGTGTATTGAGAGGACTTCAAGGATCTTCTTCTTGCCGAATAGCCGCATTGAATAATTTTAATTTTGCTATCGAGATTACTGGAAGAATGAAAATATATTGGATGGTGTAATGTTGATGCATTAAGTTGTTCTGAATGCGGTTCTGATATTGAAGACAACATAAGCGTGTTATAATCTGTGAGCTATCTGGGGAAGTTAACCTTGCATTACTGAGCAAATGTTTAACCAGGTATCCAGTCTAGCTTACCAAGTTCCCGACCAGACTAACATTAATTATGATCTTTTAATAGTCATATATACATAAAAAGAGAATTTAAATAAAAAGAAATAAATCAGTTTATATTTGGACTTTTATTTTAACATTGATCATTATTCCGTTAAATTTTCAGCATATTAAACTTGATTCATAACTAAACTGGTGCCTTATTTAGGATTGTGAAAATGTGAGTTTGTAATCTTACGGAACACATCAGACATGGAGCCAAGATTGGGAGACTGCATAGAACACTGCATTCATAAAATAACACACGAAGAACTTTGAAACATATGCGAGAGGAAATTAACCACAACCATCCGATTCAATTTTCACCCAAAGAGGTTACGACTGCAGCGCTATTCTGTCCGTCATGAAATTACCACACACTGGTATACTAAATTCATACTAACTCTCTGTGTCATCTTCCCGAAAAGAATAGCTGAGGGCTACTTTGATGATTACACCACATGCTTCACGTGGTCAACTTGGTTTACACAAAGAGTGTAACTCCACAATAATTTTTATAATTAAAATAAATTACATCGAAACGCAATTTACAAAAGAAAAACCTCGAACTCGTTAATATCGTCTTACTATTAACCTAATGGGTCAAACAGTTGTATATGCACGTGGTACTGGTCTCACAATGTACATACCACGTGGGTTGAACATAAAGGAAAGTTGCTGCGTTGAAAAATATTGTCAAGACGAGACGTTATAATCTCACGCACATTTGCATTTAAGATTGATGATCTTAGTTAGAGTTACTGATCAACATGTGGTTCCACTTTACTCGCAAAGTAGTGACAAAGCAACTACTGGAAGATAGTCTGAACTACACACTCAAATTACACTGCATTGCAATTTAAGATAACGTTAGATATTTTAGATCTAAACCTGATATAAAGGTGATTAAAATTTCAGTTAGGCTGAACTCAAGAAATCCATTGTCCTATGGACTTAGCAGAGACGAGCTTAGCCGAAGATCTTTCCACCTCAGACGCTTGCCGTGGACCAGCAGCCGTGGGCCCCTACCGTGGGTGCTTCACAGATACAAACGGAAGTGACAAGAGAGGCAGCTTCCTATAACAACATGAGAAGGGACAGAGAGGACCATACCAAGAATAGAAACCTCTTTGCTTTTAGAAAGCGTAGCTACCTGTTCCAACGGTGGTTCTACTGTTCTCTAGCAGACAGGCTTGTCTGCTACCATCAAGCATGCAACTAGAAATACATTTGCTCATTCATCCTTCCACACAGAAAGGAAGGGGGATGACAGTATCTTATCATACACAGTATATAAAAGAAAGCGGATGTAGGTTCCATATTGGACTGTGTGACATGAATTACATATAAACTGTGTTTTAAACTGTAGTAGTGTAACAGATCGATCTTATTTATGTGTAGAAGTAACACGTTCCACTGCTCAGTATCCTCCCAGATTGAGTCAGAAACACCACAGTAAATTTAGAAGTGGAATTTATGCCGTAAATGACAACAGATTTAAGAAATTAACATGAAAGGAATCCTACAGAGACCTTTCAATGCTACTCAAGAAAATATATACTGAGCATTTACACCAAAGGTGTGTAAGGAATTTCATTGTATATGTATTCTCTAATTGGAAATTTGTACGGAGGTGTCGGGTTTCGTTTGTAATCTGTAGGGAACTTCCGATGAATTGGAAACGAACCTGCAATTATTAGATCCAAGAGCTCCATTATTTCATTGGATAACTAAACTCTATCAAAGCAAACTTTCCGCTTGATCTGAAGTTTCTCGACTGTCTACCCAATACAAGAAAACCTAGACATTTTATTTACACAGGATTGCAGATCGCCTCAAATCATCGAGACTGCGGACAAGGAGAGTCATCGTCCGATTATGACTAAACAAGTAAAGCTTAGTTGTAACTTTCTTGAGAGACTGTGATGACTGTGATATGGCTGCTTATGAATGAGATCATAAATAAAATACTTATAACTAACTTTCCTCCTCACCAGCAACCAGTATAAACACAATATTAAATAAAATTATATTGGTGCCAGTGTGACAGGACTCTCTGTGATTGTTTTATAATACATGTATTTTCTGTTTCATGATAAACCATGACAACGAGCTGGAACTAGGCTACAGAGATATCCTGTGCTGACAGTAAAGGTCGACGACAGGAAAGATTCCACCTACTAGACAAGAATTGCACTCCAGATAAAGGCCAGAACAAAACCAATTTTTAATTTTGTAGTTAATATAGAATTTGAAGTATCTTGGAAAGAAGTTTTTCAGAGAGTAGTTACCTTGTAGAATTATAATGCTGTGTGATTATTATTTAGTGTGTGAGCATTTAGCTTGACTACAACAGTGAATTAATCTGAACATTAAACTTGGTTAAGACATTAATTTTGAAACGATATTCAGTGATTTATAAACTGTGCTAGATAATTATTTCATGATATTAGCTAGAGCTGCATATAAAATGTCCATGCATCAGCAACAAGGCGTGCAACAGCCTTCAGCTGCTTGCGCCGAAGCACAGGCCACAGAGAGCAATTCTGAGACTGTTGTGGGTAGCGGTAGCAGTATAGAAACCCCCGCTGATTCAGACAATGTTCGTACGACACCAGATCAAAACGTTGTGGACCCGTTAATTGTGATTATGTACCTCTTAGTAGAATATGTGTCCAATCTTGCTAACGCACAAACAGAAGTTAAACGAGACTTATCAGCTGTACAGGCTGAACTTCAAAATCAGTTACGTGAAAGTTTAGCAGAAGGTCAAGCCGAAGTCAAACGAGAATTATCAGCAGTACAGTCTGACCTGCATAATAAGTTAAGTGAAAATCAAACCGAATTACAGAATCAATTACGAGAAAGCTTTAGTGAACTAGATCTCCGGTTAAATACCAAGACACAGGAAATAAAAGAACAGGCAGAAAGAACCGAACAAAATCTCATTGCTCAAATTGAGCAGGTCCTTCAGCAATGTCAAGAAACTACCAGTAAATTAATGGCGGAACTAACAGAATATGTATCTGTCAAGATAGACACGATACAAAAACAAGTCGAACTTGTTCCTCAATTAATACAAGCACACGAGGACATGCAGTGTGCCGTAGCTATGATACCTGAATTAATAGAATCACATGACAATCTAAAGAAGCAGTTCGACGAAGGCAAGGAAAATCAGACGAATGTTGAACATAGAATCAATGTACTTACCGGAAAATTTTCAGAAATAACATTACAACGGCAGAATTTTTCTTCTGAAAAGATCGAAGAAACAGTGAAAGTAGGTTTGCTGTCGATTTCTGATAGTTCCGAAGAGAACTGCTTTAACAAAGGGTTGAAGGAAGTCCATCGCCAACTTGGTGAGGAATTTTCGCGTTGGAATAATAATATTTAAAGATCGTTAAATCTCTCGCAGGAGGATTTAGAAACCGCGCGAAGCAAGAAACAAAATTCTCAATCAACGAGTGACATTCCGTCAACGTCAAGGCCAGACGCAGATAGAGTTGATCTACCAGATTGTCACCGTGAAGATTTTGAACAGGATGATTTATGGAATCGCAGCGCAGTAGAAGAAAAAAATTACACGTGGTCTAGGGGTATGCCGGCACGGTAGCTCAGCGTGTTCGGTCAGAGAGGCGGTTGGCCTCTATAATAAAAAACTGAGTGGAACGATCACCCACCGAACTTGAACAGGATGTCTTGCAACGTCCGCAACGACCAAACACAACGATCAATAACGAACAAAATGAAAAAAAAGAAAAAAAGGGGTAGAGTCTTTGATTCGTAATCATAAACGTCTTCGGTCCCGGGTTCGATCCCCACTACTGCCTAAATTTTGATAAATAATCAGCATTGGCGGCCGAAGACTTCCGGCATAAGAAGTCACCCTCAATCTGCCAACGGCCTTGTCAAAGAGGGCGGAGGAGCGGATAGAGGTTCAGGGCACTCTCATGTCCTTCTTCTTCTTCTGTAGTGGTCAATCCAAGGATTGGTTTGCAACAGCTACAATGGCAGCTTGTCTCCATTCTGTGCGTCTTTCAGCTTTTTTCTTCATTTCTTTATAGGTGTTACATCCCACATCTTTCACGATTTGATCCATGTACCTCAGTCGTGGTCTTCCTCTTGGTCTTTTTCCCTCGACATATCCCTCTATGATTGTGTTCACGAGTCCTTTATGTCTTAATAGATGGCCTGTAAATTGCACTCATCTTTTAACAATGAAACTCCAGAAGCTTCTCATGTCCTATGGGTGGGAAATTGCCCCTAAAGGCAGAAGAATCAGCAATGATCAACGACATGACGATGCAGAAGGCCATGGAAACCACTGCATTAAAGACACGTAACGTGTATCAACAGGACATGTGGCCTGTAATTGAAGAAGTGTCATGATGATCTCTCCATTGGCAAAAGATTCCGGAATAGTCCCCCATTCGGATCTCCGGGAGGGGACTGCCAAGGGGGAGCTTACCATGAGAAAAAGATTGAATAATCAACGAAAGGATAACGTTCTACGAGACGGGGCCTGGAATGTCAGAAGCTTGAACGTGGTAGGGAAACTAGAAAATCTGAAAAGGGAAATGCAAAGGCTCAATCTAGATATAGTAGGGGTCAGTGAAGTGAAGTGGGAGGAGGACAAGGATTTCTGGTCAGATGAGTATCGGGTAATATCAACAGCAGCAGAAATTGGTATAACAGGTGTAGGATTCATTATGAATAGGAAGGAAGGGCAGAGAGTGTGTTACTGTGAACAGTTCAGTGACCCGGTTGTTCTAATCACAATCGACAGCAGACCAACACCGACAACGATAGTTCAGGTATACATGCCGACGTCGCAAGCTGAAGATGAACAGATAGAGAAAGTGTATGAGGATATTGAAAGGGTAATGCAGTATGTAAAGGGGGACGAAAATCTAATAGTGATGGGCGACTGGAATGCAGTTGTAGGGGAGGGGATAGAAGAAAGGGTTACAGGAGGATATGGGCTTGGGATAAGGAATGAAAGAGGAGAAAGACTAATTGAGTTCTGTAACATGTTTCAGCTAGTAATAGCGAATACCCTATTCAAGAATCACAAGAGGAGGAGGTATACTTGGAAAAGGCCGGGAGATACGAAATCAAATACTGGATTGTAAGGCGTACCCCGGAGCAGATACAGACTCAGATCACAATATAGTAGTGATGAAGAGTAGGCTGAAGTTCAAGACATTAGTCAGGAAGAATCAATACGCAAACAGGTGGGATACGGAAGTACTAAGGAATGACGAGATACGTTTGAAGTTCACTAACGCTATAGATACAGCAATAGGGAATAGCGCAGTAGGCAGTACAGTTGAAGAGGAATGGACATCTCTAAAAAGGGCCATCACAGAAGTTGGGAAGGAAAACATAGGTACAAAGAAGGTAGCTGCGAAGAAACCATGGGTAACAGAAGAAATACTTCAGTTGATTGATGAAAGGAGGAAGTACAAACATGTTCCGGGATAATCAGGAATTCGGAAATACAAGTCGCTGAGGAATGAAATAAATAGGAAGTGCAGGGAAGCTAAGACGAAATGGCTGCAGGAAAAATGTGAAGACATCGAAAACGATATGATTGTCGGAAGGACAGACTCAGCATACAGGAAAGTCAAAACAACCTTTGGTGACACTAAAAGCAACGGTCGTAACATTAAGAGTGCAACGGGAATTCCACAGTTAAATGCAGAGGAGAGAGCAGATAGGTGGAAAGAATACTTTGAAAGCCTCTAAGAGGGTGAAGATATGTCTGATGTGATAGAACAAGAAACGGGAGTCGATTTAGAAGAGATAGGGGATCCAGTATTAGAAAAGAAATTTAAAAGAGCTTTGGAGGACTTACGGTCAAATAAGGCAGAAGGGATAGATAACATTCCATCAGAATTTCTAAAATCGTTGGGGGAAGTGGCAACAAAACGACTATTCACGTTGGTGTGTAGAATATATGAGTCTGGCGACATACCATCTGACTTTCGGAAAATCATCGTCCACACAATTCCGTAGACGGCAAGAGCTGACAAGTGCGAGAATTATCGCACAATCAGCTTAACAGCTCATGCATCGAAGCTGCTTACAAGAATAATATACAGAAGAATGGTAAGGAAAATTGAGAATGCCCTAGGTGAAGATCAGTTTGGCTTTAGGAAAAGTAAAGGAACGAGAGAGACAATTCTGGCGTTACGGCTAATAATGGAAGCAAGGCTAAAGAAAAATCAAGACACTTCCATAGGATTTGTCGACCTGAAAAAAGCGTTCGACAATATAAAATTGTGCAAGCTGTTCGAAATCCTGAAAAAGTAGGGGTAAGCTATAGTGAGAGACGGGTCATATACAATATGTACAACAACCAAGAGGGATAATATCAGTGGACGATCAAGGACGAAGTGCTTGTATTAAGAAGGGTGTAAGACAAGGTTGTAGCCTTTCGCCCTTTCTCTTCAATCTGTACATCGAGGAAGCAATGATGGAAATAAAAGAAAGGTTCAGGAGTGGAATTAAAATACAAGGTGAAAGGATATCAATGATACGATTCGCTGATGACATTGGTATCCTGATTGCAAGTGAGAGGAATTAAATGATCTGCTGAACGGAATGAACAGTCTAATGAGTGGACAGTATGGTTTGAGAGTAGCGAGAAACTTAACATCAGGATTGATGGTCACGAAGTCAATGAAGTTAAGGAATTCTGCTACCTAGGCAGTAAAATAACCAATGACGGACGGAGCTAGGAGGACATCAAAAGCAGACTCGCTATGGCAAAGAAGGTATTTCTCGCCAAGAGAAATCTACTAATATCAAATACCGGCCTTAATTTGAGGAAGAAATTTCTGAGGATGTACGTCTGGAGTGCAGCATTGTATGGTAGTGAAGCATGGACTGTGGGAAAATCTTATCAGAAGAGAATCGAAGCATTTGAGATGTGGTGCTATAGACGAATGTTGAAAATTAGGTGGACTGATAAGGTAAGGAATGACGAGGTTCTCTGCAGAATCGGAGAGGAAAGGAATATGTGGAAAACACTGATAAGGAGAGGGGACAGGATGATAGGACATCTGCTATGACATGAGGGAATCACTTCCATGGTACTAGAGGGAGCTGTAGAAGGCAAAAACTGTAGAGGAAGACAGAGATTGGAATACGTCAAGCAAATAATTGAGGACGTAGGTTGCAAGTGCTACTCTGAGATGAAGAGGTTAGCACAGGAATGGAATTTGTGGCGGGCCGCATCAAACCAGTCAGTAGACTGATGACCGAAAAAAAAAAAAGCAAAGACAGTTCTAAATCTTTAATCCTGATAAAAAGAATTTTCATACTGCAGTTTTCATTATAAGCTTTAGAGGTCTATTTCCACGATCTTGAACAGAATGGCAAAAGACTAATTATGTGTCAGGATATATTCAAGTATCAGGAGCATTGTTGGCATCTGAGCAAATATCATCCTGTAAGGTATATAAAGAATTTGAGCAGGCTTGTCTATCAAAATATTGGTCTGCTGGAATATAAAGAAGACTAAGGCAGTAAGTGTTATATCCCGAGCCTTTCTCATTGTCTAGAGGATCCGTAAAGAAATATTTTGAGAAATATATTAACAAATCATTATACTGGGACGTACAAATTCCTTTACCTGACCTACTCAGAATACTTAAATCCGGATTACCCACTAATATAAGGAATCTGCTTTTGTACATAAATGACAAGGACTTAGACACGTTTATGACACTCTTGATCACATTGATTTAATTGGGGAGGACGACCAAAGGTCAAGAGAAATGTTCCATCAAATACGAGCAATTGAAGCAAATCCGAGCTACACCAGGAACGTAAATGGCAATAATAGTAACAGTAATAATAATCACGACCAACCATCTTATCCGCAAAGACTTAGAAATGGATTAAATGGAAACAAAAATTATTATTATAAGGGCAAGTTCAATAACAGTGCCGCGAGGGGCATTTTCAGGAACAACAGAAATTTTAATCGATTTTATCCTATGTATGGGAATGCAAGACAGTTCTACCAACATCCGCAGAATAATAACAATAACTACACGAACCAATCGAGGCATTACCGACCAAATTCACCTCAACAGACAGAATGGAATCACGACTTACCACAACAATCGGTCGTTACTGAAATAATTGACGATACAAATAGCAATCGTAATACAAATCAGTCAAACTAATCGTGACCGCATCGTGCCCCGGAGGAGTGGTCTTGGTATCTGTTAGGAGCGAGTCAGTAAAAGTGCAAAGGTTACGATATAATGACGGTGAGCTTTAACTGAAGAGTTGGCGAAAGATTTAACAATGTGCCAGAATGAAAGATCGAGTGTTCCTGTATCGGGGGTATTTGTCGAAATAGAGGAGAATCCAACGAATGTAATACTAGACACCGCCGCTTCCGCCTATGTCATCTCAGGCAATCTTTTTAGGACAATTTTTAAGAAGAGGAAGGTACCAATTTTACCGGTACAAAACTGTAAAATCATCGGAGCTGTAGGAGCTTCTTGGTATTGGAAGTATGCAGGAGCACGATTGTAAGATTGATTTTTCGGAAGGGAAAGTTAAATTTAGAATAAATGGAGGAGAGGTACCACTGGGCTTAAATAGAAAGGAGACGGTGCATAAAAAGTATTTTTGCGGTGCGACCATTCAATTAATTGATACTGCAAACGGTCGTTGGATTTTTCACATAATTCGATGCAGAATGAAGACTTTTGATGAGAAACCGGTAATTATCAGAGGTTATATTTGCCACCTGCAAGTAAAGCCACATCAAACTTATTGTCACACGAACTATCCGATCCCCTGGGGATTAAAACAATCTGTTCAAAAGGAGATAAATTGAATGCTAAAATGGGACCTGATTGAGCCATCAAAAAGTCCGTATTGTTTCCCGTTGTTAGTTGTTACAAAACCTGGAGGCAACGTAAGATTAGTTCTTGATGCAAGAGAGATCAATAAGATAGCAGTATCTGTGAGAACCCATCCGAAAATATTGATAAGTTAATTCAAAATTTTCAAGATGTTTTGTGCTTGACTAGTGTCGATCTGAGAAGTTTTTATTGGCAAGTCCCCATGAATGAAGAATCTAGCAAATATGCCACATTCATCTATGCAGGCAGAAGTTACCAATTTAAAATTGTCCCGTTCGGACTCAATATCAGTGCCAGAATATTCATTTCTGCGTTGGATTATGCTCTTCGGCCAGAATTACGAGGCGCATAACTGTATTCTTTGACGATTTATTAACAGCCACGAAGACATGGGAAGAGCATTTACATATTCTGGAAAGGATTTTTGATGTCTTCAAGAAGACAGGAATTACAGTAAACCTACAGGAGTCTCACTTTGCATTACCACAGATTTAAGTTCTTGGGATATATGATTGATGCAAAAGGTATTCTGCCGACTGAGAAGAAAATAAGTGCAATTAGAAATTTACCATCTCCACGGAAAAAGAGACAACTGAAGGGATTCATAGGAATAGGGTCGTTCTTCCGTCGCTTCATAAAGAATCAAGCCATTAATTCCGAAGCATTAAACCGACTTCTGCGGAAAGATGTGCCATGGCAATGGACCGAAGAATGTGAATTAGCGTTACGAGACATTAAAGACCAACTCATCAATGTATCCTTGTTATACCTCCCTGATATGAATTGTGAGTTCTGTCTTTCTACGGATTCCGTGGATGTTGCATTAGGTGCCTGTCTCTTTCAGATAAGGAAAATAAAAGGAGTAACAACATTCTGCCCAATATCATTTGCTAGCAGTGTTTTATCACCATGTGAAAGAGCTTATACAACAACAGAACTTGAAGCACTTGCAGTTACCTGGGCATTCAAGAAGTTTAATTATTATTTATATGGCTCGAAAACCATTGTGTATTGTGACCATCAATCACTAACCTTTCTCCAGACGTGTAAATTATTACGTCCCAGATTGTCACGTCGGTTAATGGCACTACAGCAGTACCACTTCAAAATCGTTCATGTATCTGGCTAGGAGAATATTATTGCTGGTGCACTTTTTAGACCTCCAGAAGGTTTAACGCACGAAATAGAATCAATCAATACTTCAGAATTTCCAGTACTACTGTTGCAAGACAATAACTGTAAAGCTTGCTATATACATCTCTATAGAGATATGAGAAGTTTACAACAGAAAAAATCAGAGATGGAACAAGATAATTCAGCTAATGAAATAACAAAATTCAAGTGCCAATTTAGATCACTTTAAGTTAGTGAATAGAGTATTATTCTTCAGATGTGGGAAGCTCAACAATCCACGGTGGTGTGTGTGCATCCCGAAAGAATACGAGGAGAAATTAATTTGGTTCACCCACTTATCATGGGGACATTTTGGAGTGGTTATTTTCCGAATATTAGGAGGAAAGTGCACAAACTAATAGAAAAGTGTTTAATCTGTCAGAAAGCAATACCGGATAATAGAGGTAGTAAAGATGTTCTGCATTCAATTATTCCACAAGAGCCGAGGTCACTAGTTTCGTGTGATATCTGCGGCCCACTTCCAATGTAAAGAGGAGGAGTAAGATTTTCCGGGAATTAAACAGATTCATGCGTACATACAGTCACAATAACAACCATTATGGGCTGAATATCTGTCGGAATTTGAGCAAATATTTAATAATCTGCCACATACCTTAACTACCTTCACTCCAACAGAGCTAATGTTTAAGCAGGTTGAATAGAATTTCTGGATAAACCATTTGCTAAAGCGTGAAGATCTAAAACTAACGTGGGAGGAAAAGATTCGACTAGCATTTGTCAGTTTGACTGAAAAGGCAGCACAATGGAAGTTGACATATGATCAAAGGATACACCGGATTCTGACGTTTCATCTCGGAGAAAAGGTTTTATTGAGGCGACACCTGCATTCCTCGAAACTGAGAAAGAACACCGAGAAATGGAATCTTACATATACCGGACCATATGTTATTGTCAGTATACCGAAACCGGGATCATACTTGTTGGCCTATCCCGATTCAAAATGGGTAAAGTGTTTATTCCCGCTTAATGATACCAAGAAATTTTTTGCAGGATCTTAGAACTTCGACACCGGACCTGAAGAAGAATCAAGAATGGATTTTTATTACTATTTGAGTGAATATATATTCTATGCTCCACCTTCCCTCCTCACAGTCTCATCCACTTCTATGATCTCCACTGCACTATATCCCCACTGTTTCCTGCTCCTGTAGCAACCATGCACGTGGACGGCTCACTATGCTTGCCCCTGCTTTCTCTGCCCATGTCACCGTCCTCCGCGCCACAGCCGCCACCATGGAGCACTCACCTACACTTCAACGTGCCTCCACCTCACATGAGGAGCCTGCCTCTTATCACTTCCCACTCAAACCAGTCCCTCACCCCTCCTCCCATGCCCCCTCCACCAAAAAAAAACCCAAGTGCCCATGTGACAACATCGCATACACCCCCTTAGTGAAGAAACCACTACCCCCTTTTCCTTCTGACGTGTCCATGGACATTACCCTCCTCCCACATCCCCATCCGCTGCCCTTCAAATATTCGTCCTCTCCAAACCCGATGCGAAATTCCTTCATGCCCGCACCCTCACTCTAGAAATACGCAAGGATTTCCCCAGTGCTCTCATTGCTCCGCTTATCCCCCACAAAGACTCCATCCTTATCAGATTTCGCTCTCCCTTATTCCACACTGACCTACTCCTCAAAATTCCCCTAGTCACTTTTGGCCGTGTGTGTGTCTCAAACCCTTCCTTACCTCCTCCCCTCCCTGTCAGCCCCAATCGCCTTCGTCCTTCAACACTCACCACTGTGATCATGAGGCTCAGCTGTGTGGTCACAGGGGTGGAGGTGTTACGGGATCTGAATGCCCACCCTTCCCTAGACATTCGCACTCAGCCTGACAATTCTACAACAACTCCATCCCTGCCTTTCTGTTTTGCATGATTACGAAGTACGCCTCCTCTACTGATCACCTTGTCACTCAGGGAGCCCTGATTTTTAACTGTCCTCTTCTAGAGGGCCCCTCCTGTTCCTTTTCTCAATCCTACCACTGCCAAAGATGCCTCCTATACAACGATCACCACACCCAAATTGTCCCTAACGTAGAGCCTCACACTTCCTAAGGTAATGTCCTAAATTCATCTCTCCTCCTTCCTGCAACGCTTTCAACGAATTCCATCCCACCTACTCCTACAAATGCAAGACCAAATCCCCTCGCACCAACCCTGAGCTTACGGCCCATGTTCGCACCATCAATTAGCCTGTCCACCCTTACAATTCCCACCACCTGCCCCTACGCTGAAGACATCATCCGTTTCCCCACCATTATCCTACAGAACTCACACCCCTTCCAATACCCACACCCTCCATCATCCTAGCTGCCTGCTCCGTCATCCACTTGAACACCTACGCCACCTACTCTCACAACCAGGACCACTTCACTTCCACCAGCCCTGACATCCTTATTTAAGCCTCTCTCCTCCTCCCTCCACTCCCTTCTCTCCTCCCCACACTGGTGCGCCAACAGTATCGTCTCCTCTACCAAAACATCCGCTCCTTCCAACAAAAATACCTTTTCATACATACCCTGTCCTGGCACCAGTTCGACTCCTTCACACTTAATGAAACTTTCCTACAACCTCACACTGCACCTCTCCCTCTCTTGTACACTGCACCAACAGTCCCCTTCCTCCAGCACAAGATCATGTCACTATTGGCCACCTCAAGTGTATCCCTGTCTAGCCACAACCCATGCTCAAAGACCTAACTGAACACCTCATCACCAATGCTTTTTCCCCTCTCTCCATCACCTGTGACATAATTTATGTCCATCCAGCAGCTTCTGTTCCCTAAGACTTTATCTCCTTTGTTGACTGCACCTTCTCCACCTATGTGATTGCCACAGATCTCAACATCGACAGCCATTTTCCTGCCACCCTTTGGCAGTGGTATCGGGTCACCCTCCACAGTGACCATGCTCACCTACCACAGCACACCTGTCCTGAAAGTGACGCAACCCCCAGTGTCGTCCTTGCTCCCCCAACCTCCTTGACAGTATCACCACAGAAGTCCTAGACACTTTTGGTGGCGACTACCTACCAGTCCTTCTCACCTCTTCCTCAGATCATCGCCCATGTCCTGTCCCCCACCCTACTGCCCCTCCAAAGATCGCCTATGACTACCACCAAGCCGAATGGGCTGCCTACCAGGAAACCATTGCCACCCAGATCGAAAGCCACCCAATTACATTTCAACATCCCACTGACATTACATAAGCCTTATTCATCATCCATAAGACCATCACTAACGCCATGGAGGCCCACAGATCAAAATTATCCACCCCAACCACCCTACACATCCTTCACAGCCTGACCTCCTTCTCTACAAATCCTCCAGGTTCTACTGCTCCTTCCTCTGCACCTGTGACTGGCACACACTCCTCTGTCACTGGAAATTATAATGGCACCTAAAAAACCTCTTAGCAGCGAAGAAACACTGGTTGGCACTAGACAAGTACATCACTCAATACAAATCTTTCGGTCAACTCCTCCAAGTACCAGTCTGTCTTCCACTGCCTCACTGGAAGCCATCCTGATCCACATTACATCCTTCCCCATGACAACCGCCTCGTCTCTGCAACCTCAGCAAGGCCAACCATTTGGCTTCCAACCTCTCTGAGGCATTCTAGAAAATGGGCACTTTGATTACTACCTCTTCCCTAGGGCATTTGAATGCACTGATACCTCCATCCCACCATTCACCCCCAGTTTCCAGTACTTGGATCAGTATACCCGATTAGGTTTGAACACTCTCATAACAGCGCACAACAGCGCACAACATTGAACTCATACTCCACTGCAAACGCAACATTGCCCCGGGTCATGATTGCATCACCTACTTCCACCTCAAAGAACTAAGTGGCTGTCCTTGCTACCTTGTGTAACATCATCCCCTCCACTGGCCTTTACTCCAAGCTGTGGAAGACTTCTCACATCCTTTTGTTCCTTATACCCAGCAAACCCCATTCTGACAAATCTTCCTAACACCCCACCTGTCTCACCTCCACCATCTCCCAACATTTTTCATCACTATTTGTACATCCATATTTAAACTGGATGATAGTGGGACTTCAGCTGGTATATTTTTTAATAAAAATAAAACTCCACCAGCTGTACTTAAGATTTCATATTTATTTGGCTACTAGTCGCGACATTTCATCAACGCCATCCTCCATCCCATACACTTGGATGGTATCAGTTCTGCGTATCTGAGTACCAGGAGTCCGCGGTGAGACCAATGTGTCATCTCTAGCTCAACGAGCACCATCTCTTTACCCTTACCCAGTGTGGCATCTGGCCCTCCTTCTCCACTGACAACCACTTAACCTTAACAACCCTCCATCCCTCCAAATTAACTCACATCGTTCCACTATATTTGTTTCCCCTGATCGCCAGAAAACCTATGACTGTGTATGGCATTCCAGACTCCTCTTTAAATTTCACACTTACCCCCTTGCTATCAATTTCATCTGTCTCGTTCCTTCTTTCGTCTCCCACCTTCCTTCCTATGTCACTATCCACAATACCAACTGCTATACATTTCATCCCACTGCAGGTGTGCCCCAATGCTCTGTCCTTTCCCCTCTGTTCTGTCTCCTGCATGCTGCAGATATGTCCAAACCTCCCCCACCTGTTCACCTCCTCCAATTTGCTGTTGACACCACCTTCATGGCCCTGTATCCTACCCTTCGATGGTCCCAGTGTACCCTTCAAACCTACCTCCACCATTTCATCACTTGGATCCTTCTTCCAAGATTGAGACAGTCATCATAGGATGTACCACCCCCTCCTTCTGGCCTTATGATTTCTACCTTTCCATTTCTAGTTGTCCTTCCCAACTCACTCCTTCCCTGAAGTACCTTGTCCTCAAAATCTAATTTTATCCTCGCCTGGACTCCCCACCTCCTTATGATCTAACACAAAGCCCACAACAGACTCTGCCACCAGAAACTCCTGTCCAGCTGAACATGGGGAATGCATCTTTCCAACATCTTCCACACTTCCCAATCCTTGATCCATCCTATCCTTCGCTACGCCAGCAACACCCGGATTTCCTCCCCATCCATATTCCATAAAGCCCTTCAATTCCTGGGACACCAAGCACTCTGCCTCGCTTTCTGTATCCATCTCGCAACACACACAAGGATCGTATTCAACCTCATCCCTTTCTCACATCTCCTTTTCCTTGAACACATTTGCCAGACATGATCCCCCTCACCCTGTGGCATCTCCTATCTTCTCTACCCTTGCCTGTTGCTGCACATTTGCTGTTGTGTCCTACCTTCTCTCCACTTCCACACCCTCCACCTCCTGTACCAACGCAACTTCCAGCGCCTGCTTCTTCTGGATGACGAGCTTTGCCCTGGTATCTACCCTGCTACCAACTCTGTCCGCACCTTTCCCCCCCCCCCCCTTAGCTCCCTTCCCCTGAAAGGTTTTTACTTCCTCCTACACCCTCTACCTTTCCAGCCAACCCCTTTAGAGTCATTGCAATCCCTCCTGGCCTGCATTCCCTCTCCCACCCTGCCCATTTCCTGCCACTTTGTGCCCCACCTAACGCCAGCTTTTCCTCACACCTTCTCCCTGTGGCCATCCTCTTCCTTCCTCTCAGGCCTAACTGCCCTTGGTGAGCCCCTCCTGTGTTCTTTCTCATGGTTTTAATTTTTGTTGTGTGTGCTACGTCTAGTGCAGTGTGTTTGTAGTGCTGTCGCATTGGTATGGATTTTTAATACTCTGCCCACTTTTATCTTGTACTTATGACTCCAGTGTGTTTTTAGACTGCAGCGCTTAGAACCGCACGGCCACTTCGGCCGGCGGCAGGCTTTGAAATAAATCGATTGTCTTCAGTTATTTTATGGGAGAGCTGTCAGGAAAAACACACATAATTTAGATGCAATGAGATGTGCTGTGTGGGCAGTTTTTTTCCACAAACTATCCACAGACCGAAGACCAATGCACAATCTATGTCCGAAAGGCGATTGCTTCAACAACAGAAATTAGACGTATTCACATAAACACTCATTACCAGAACCTGTTATGAATGCAGTGAAGCCCACATTCATGTTCCAGGCAAACCCTGATTTATTGAGGAAGCGTCGTCACGGAAAGACACAAAATGCAAATGAAAGCCTCAATAATTTAATTTGGATTTGATGCTCAAAAAGGACATATTGCGGACTTGAAGTACTCAAAATAGGTGTCTGATGCGGTTTTATGTTCCAATAACGCAAATAGTGGCAGAACTGAAGTGCTGAAGAGAGTTGATATAGATACCGGTGTGTTTACAACAAGTGCATTTTATGCCATCGACGAGAGTAGGGTCAAGGAAGCTAGCAGATCAGTGTCTTACCTGCATATACAGACCAGGCAGATTCGAAGAACAGAGAAGAGAAACCTGGAACCTGCGGGGTGCGGTGTATCAGTATGAAGGATTTTAAAACTGAGGGAAGCTTATTACATGTAGATGAGACGAAAAACTTTGAACCTCATTTTCTCTGATTTACACTTTTTTACGTTATTAGAAGTCTTTTCTCAAAACGTATATCCGCAAATGTTATGAAATTTTCAGGAGCTCTTCGTAACGTGTTGCTGTCGCCCTGAAACTAACAAAAATACGAGATCCTGCAACTATATTCTGGTTTTTATATGATTGTATGTAGAAAAAAAGTTAATTTTGGATATTCGAAATTAAAAACTCCGTTAATGATACAGTTTGTAAGATAAATTAATAACGGTACTTCAGTGGTCTTATAACCTTGTCAGGACACTACAATAAAATTTTCAGATTGATTACATTATTAGAATATGACTTATGGCTTTTTCAGAAATAGAATAAAACAATAAAAAGTTCAAGTTTATGGAAAAATATTACTCCTCCATGTTTTATTACATTTTTTGCTAAAGCACAGCTATTTTGTATTTCACGTACAATAGTTTAGATTTTTACATTAATAAATGTGGCTTTAATAATTTTTTTAAAATAAATGTTCACATTTTCCGTTACATCCTCCCTTAACCCCAATGTCTTGCCCTCTTATTATATTCTTTTATTCCCCTTTTATCGCCTTTTATGTGTTTCATGTCATCTTCTTAATTCATGTAATATTTCTCAGCTGAAGAGCGGTAGACTGCGTTGCTGACAGCCCTTCCTTACCCAAATGGAGCAGGAGAAAGAAATGCCAGTAAATGAAAAAACACATGAAGTGAACCAGTGGGTCCCTATTCGGATTTTATTGTAATGCATCCTTACATTCCTCCCAGCAGCATCTATTCACCTATAGATCAGTAGGAGGCTACTGCCCTTTATTTCAGTGATCACTTCAGGAGGAGGGAAGGGGGGAAGGAAGAGCAGAAGAGGGATAGGGGATGTAGGAAAGGGAGAAGGGGGAATGGTGGTGGTAGTGGGTGGGCAGAAAGAGAAGGGGCAAGAGGGGGAAACAGGGAAGTAGGTGAGGGGGAATCAGGAAGGCTCAGGCTGAGGAAAAGCGTGTGGGATAGTGTGAGGAAGAGGGAGAGGGAGAGGGAGAGGGAGTGGGAGAGGGAGAGGGAGAGGGAGAGGGAGAGGGAGAGGGAGTGGGAGAGGGAGAGGGAGAGGGAGAGGGAGAGGGAGAGGGTGAGGGAGAGGGAGAGGGAGAGGGAGGGGGAGAGGGAGAGGGAGGGGGAGGGGGAGAGGGAGAGGGAGAGGGAGAGGGAGAGGGAGAGGGAGAGGGAGAGGGAGAGGGAGAGGGAGAGGGAGAGGGAGAGGGAGAGGGAGAGGGAGAGGGAGAGGGAGAGGGAGAGGGAGAGGGAGAGGGAGAGGGAGAGGGAGAGGGAGAGGGAGAGGGAGAGGGAGAGGGAGAGGGAGAGGGAGAGGGAGAGGGAGAGGGAGAGGGAGATGGAGGGGGAGGGCTAAAGCATTCTCTGGTGTTGATGTTGCGAAGTAGGTCAGTTGGTGTCCAGATGAATGCACAAAATTTTATATTCCTGCCAATAAATCTGAATTGACATTGCTGTCCTGAGTAAAAGGAGTACAGAATATTTACTGAGAGTAAATCGAAGAAAGATGGAAGTAATGAGAAGTAGCAGAAATGAGAACAGTGGGAAACCTAACATCAGGATTGATGATCACGAAGTAGATGAATTTAAGTAATTCAGCTACCTAGGCACCAAAATAACCAATGATGGACGGAACAAGGAGGACACCAAAAGCAGACTAGCAATGGCAGAAAGGGCAGTCCTGGCCAAGAGAAGTATCAAACTTAGACCTTAATTTGAGGAAGAAATTTCTGAGAACGTACGTCTAGAGTACAACATTGTGTGGTAGCGAAACATGGAATATGGGAAAACCAGAACAGAAGAGAATCGAAGCATTTGAGATGTGGTGCTACAGACGAATGATGAAAATTAGGTGGACTGATAAGGAATGAGGAGGTTCGGCGCAGAATTGGAAAGGAAAGGAATTTGCGAAAAACACTGATAAGGAGTAGAGACAGGATGATAGGGCATCTGTTAAGACATGAGAGTATGACTTCCATCGTACTAGAGGGATCTGTATAGGGAAAAAGCTGTAGAGGAGAGGAATTCGTTGTGGGCTGTATCAAACCATTCGGAAGACCGATGGCGCAAAGATATCTGAATTTCTCACAATTTTTTAATTTCCTACCAATATTTCAATTGCCCACCATTTACAGAGGTGGGGGGGGGGGGGGGGGGGGGTTGTGAGTTTATGGGAGAGAGGAAGGGGGCGGAGATGGTGAGTGGTGGGGGAAGGGAAGGGAAGGAAACCACGTGCCACCTGGGGGAAACCCATGTGGTTCAGTGGATAGGGTGTAATTAATTGATCAGTTGAATTAATGTCCAGAATTAATTTGATATCAAAATTGGTGTCGGAGCCCCATGACCCCACTGCTTATGTCTGGCAACCGTTTGCCTGGACGAGGGTTATGGAGACACAAGTTGTAATAAACGTAATTGATCTGATCTGGCGACATGTTAGCATTGATCCGCGGCCCAGTGTCGATGATCTCATACCCTTTGCAACTGAATTCACAGTGTCGTTGGACCAACATAGGATTGCATAGGGTTCGTCTGCTGTGGAGCCTCATGTCTAACGATGTCCTCCCAAACACTTGTGCCTGCACCATCCTTGAACTCTGCCATCACATTTCGCTGCTTATACCACATTAAGGACGTCTGATCTCCACATTCTGCGCTGAGGCGTGGGCGTGTATTACGTTGTGGCCTACTCGAGGCTTCGCAGTCCTTCAACCTCTTTCCATAGACAGGAAAGTTAACATGAAGACCTTTGTCAAAAAATTAGAATAAAAAGTGTTTTTCTTTTGATTCTGGGCTAACGTGCCTCAAAGAAATGCCTCACAGCCCACTGTGTGTACATGTGTAACATCGTCGACGACTTGTATATCACAGTACATACTCTGTGGCGAAAACAAGTAGTACGCCGTTTTAGAGTGTTCCAATTCACTCAAGATTTATTTTTACAGCAGTGAATATGGATAACATGAAATGATTACATTTACTGATCACTAGCACAAGCAGTTCTGAGGTACGAGATATCAAACCATACTGAAACATTCATATTATTGCGTGGTGTAGCCACCATCGGTGGCAATGCAGGTGGTGGCCTTGGCATCCAGTCGATAAATGACGAATACTGTCCTGAGATACGTTATCCAACCATTGTTCAAGTGATTCTCTGACGACACCAGTCGAGCTTTGGACGTCGACGCTGTGGTATGGGTGAAAGATGGGCTGATAAATACTTCGCGACATGTTGTTTCGATACCTCACAAGCCGTCTTATTTTTGTTGTAGTAGCATACGATCTGCTGCTGTTACCCTTAGGATAAGACGATCCTGACAGGCGCCTGTGCTATGTGGACGCCCAGAACCCCGTCCAAGGGTGTGAGAATGGTCACGTGACCACTAATACCAGCATCGTTGTGCAACTGACTCAGCACTTCGAACTTCTGTGAATGTTTCCGCCACTCGGAATGTCGCATTTTACCCCTTTCAAACTCGCTTATTTGGCTGTAGGAAGCTCGACTGCGACTCCGTGGCATGGTGACCTCCTTGCTTCACACGTTTTCACCAGACTGAGTCTTCTGGTTGTAAGCATTCCCCATTAAAGAGTAGACGCAGATTCCACTCTGGGAGCTATGCCACTACGCTATCTGCTGGCAGACGACGTTGAAACCACTGTTCGTCAAGTGGTATATACAGTCAGTGGCTCAAGATCGACGAAGTCTTCTAGATGATTTTTTTTTTCAGGCAGTGTATATAGGTACTTGACTGTGCCATTTTGCCTGATTTTAAAGACCTCGACGCTATCAGCAACAGCCGAAACGTAGAAGACAATCGCTAGAATCTTAAAATTATCCTAAATCACCATCACGATGTGGACCCAATGATGTCTTCAGCAACAGCAACAGTTTATATGATCGATCACCCACTCTGCAGTCGTATGGTTTTAATCCAATTGGCTGCGGCCTCCAGGAACGGAGAAAATTTTAATATGGACGAGAGGAAAATGGGCATGATGCATTAAGCACATCTGTTCATATACATAGTTTCAAAAAAGTTTCAGAATATGGATTCTCAAATGGTACGAGTACATCACTTTGATTGGAGACAACTTTGTGTTGTACCTTGAGTAGAAGAAGTGTAACTACAATTGCACGCATAATGTTAAAGAATGTCAGTAATAAAAAAAAGAGAGAGAGAATCATTGCATGTCGAAGAAATGGAATGAAATGGTCGCATGCCGTCATCGGGTGAGAGGTTGTTCGCCCACCAAATACAAGTCTTTCTAGTTGACCCCACTGCGTGATCTGCGCATCTTTGTGATGAGATGAAATTATTAGGACAAACCGAACATTCCGTCCCCGAGTAAAGAAGATCTCCGAACCGATTATGAATCGAACCCGAGATTCTGTGCTCTAGAAGCAGCGATGCTAACCACTAGACTACTAGCTGAGGAGCTTTATGCAAGAATCCTTCCAGCTTAAGTCCCTTTCTAGCACACGCTTTTCGCATCGTAACTACGCTCACGACACATTTTTCATCTGCATGTCAGATAATAACAACTTTACTACCACGTTTTCATTCTTTCAGTACAGCCAACGTACGTGTAACAAATCTTTTCACCTTATAGCCCTCTTTGTACGAAAGCCCCTTCCTTCCCTATTTACGTTGACCCTACATTTTTCTTCTGCATGTGACACATGTTTTCCTGAAATTACTTTTTCTCGATGGGGCTTCCGTAAATAATACTTAGGACCTCGGTCCTTCTCGTGGTCCAGGATGTGGTATATAAAGGCTGGCGCCGCAGCGCGCCGCATGAAAACGACTAAGATGAAAGACGGCGGGCCTGCCATTGTTGCACGGATTAAAAAGTGGCGACTGGCGTGTGCGATGGGGAGGAGTGGCCGGCCGGCGAGCCTCCGTGGGGCGGACAATGGCGGCGGCGGGGGCGGTGGCGGGGGCGGCAGGCGGTTGAGGCGGAGGCTGAGGGCCGCCGCGGACACGCCGACGTGGCCGTCTTTTGTCTGAAAGCGAAATGCTAACTTCCATAGCGTCACAATGGCTGAGAGGTCTTTTTCTGCTCTGGCGAGCAACCAGCTTCCAAAGAATTACTCCGACACAAAACATCCTCGAAATTAAAAAGAGACGGACGAGGGAAAAAAAATGAAACAAATGGAGGCAGAAAAGAGCGAGGAAGGAGGACGCTAAGAAAAGAGTCTGAAAATAGCAATCTATCATGCGGATTATGTCTTACGTATCTGGCAGATACACCGATAAATTCTTAGGAACGAAACTGGAGAACTTTGCAGCAGTTTTGGATTCTGCCGCACGTTTCGCATTTCCTAATCGTAGTCGCCCTGTTTGCTTGTGTTGTGGGATTACAGCATACAGACAGATGGATAAATTAACTATTTTTGCGATGTGATGTAGGTCCACGGGCCTTCCAGTTAAACATTCGGTTTATATTCATGAATAGCCAGGAGGGTTGAAGCTATACAGGTCGATACCTATGCCATATTAGCTCCATACAATTGTTTTGTCTAGAGGCTGCTTTTACATCATTTTCTCCTCATGACAAAACAAGTGAATGGAGCTTATATCGCGTTGGTATCGACCAGTATAGCTCCAAGTCTCGTGGCTATTCATGTATATAAACCAAAAGTCACATAGTGTTCGAGAGTGCCTGACTAGCTTGAGTGTTGCTCAGTTATAATAACGAAAACATCAGCTATTTCCACTGCAAGGCACAATATTAAAATTCAATAACTGTGGAGACCAGCCGACACGTCCATCTATCTCAATGGTTATGAAAACGCCAGTGCACATTTCCAGTCGTATAAATGGAAATACGGTCAACTTTGAACCAGCAGCTTCCTTCTGGGACAAATATGTGCTTCACCGAATGACAAAGTTCATCAACATCTTTGATGGTCAACTTGTACTGAGGTGTTCTTAATCTGCGAAACGAGACGCCGTTGTACATGGGATTTTTGCTCGATTGTTGGGTTTCCCTAAGTTAGTTTTATGACCGAAATAGTTTCCTTTCGGGAATGGCTACAGTAATTTACAGTAAATTGTAGTTGGTTAGATGCCTGGACCAAGGAATTTAGGTTTTCTTATGTTTTCCCCCAACCAACCGATAAGGAGATAGCTATATATTCTTGAATCACAGATGTTAGTGCTCACTTATGACCATTATTCAGTCAGCAAAACGGAAGATGTTCAGGTTATGGGCATAGGTTTTGAATCAAGAACTTAATAAATTTCCCATCGCTAAAGGAGTCAGCACGACCAGAGGTGTTCGAACACAGGCTTCATTGTTGGCAGATTTGTCAGCTACCCCTATGAAGTTATGTGCTTTTGGAAGATTTCCTTTCTCCCTCCCACCTCACCCACTGTGACATACAACAACTGCACTATGTATAAAATGGCGAGACATTATAAAGTTGGCAAGATACTCAAAAAATTAGTGAAATTAAAAAAAGCTGGGAATTAAAAAGAATTGTGGGGAAATCAAAATAGCCCAGTTGTGCTACGGGGTCTTCCCCCACTTCTGTGATGTCACTGGGAAAGTATGGTTGTTGTAATAAGTACAAAATTACAGTGCATTGTGCTTCTGGTGTCAGATTCAATAAAAATTCAAGGTGGCGGACAAAGTGTTTGTCTCCCAAGGTCACCTCCTCCCCACATTCTTGTTCTGGACGCTGGGTGTTGTTTCACCCAAGACAATAGATTCCACCTCCCCTTGCAATCCAGATCTAAACCTGCATGCTGTTCACACCTGGAACAAAAGAAGTTGTCTTTCAGCCAAACCGATTCCTCTTGCACTCTAGAACTCAGGAATGCATACAGAAGGATTCCTAGTCATAGTCGTGATAAAAGACTTTATCCAAAGCTGCCACCTTCTCCTAAAAACCCATTTAGGATATGTAAATACATATTTGACCATATAGGTAGCAACCAACTTGAATCACCTTTGTAGCTGACCTACGGCTAGCAACATGTGAAACCACTTACTAGAAGTAGACTGTTTTCCCCATGAAGGTCAAAAGTCATTTTTCACTCAGATGTGTAGGGACATACAAAGCTATACACAGAAGTCATGGATCTAAAATTTCGCAGCTGACTGAGCAGCTTTCGTGGCTATCAGCTTACTTATCTAGAATTTTTAAGAAAAGTGCAAAATGAAATGTTTAAAATGGTAGAAAATTCGAAATTCATCGGTATTCCTATGACATCACAATTCTTGTACCATATATTTAAGCCCATGTGTGATTTGCTTAAGCCCCCCCCCCACCCCTCCCCGCATTCTATTCCTCTGACACTGCAGTTCAGTCAGCTTTCCTCACCTCAGTTAATGTAAGTTTTAAATGGTGAGATGTTGAAAAGATCCATGTGTCTTAAGTTGAAAATAAATAACGGCGAGAAATGCAGTTACTCTAAGTAACAACATTCTGGTTGTCAGAACTAGACAATTTGCCTAACTTTAAAACTATATAGTTCAGTGATCCATCCAGTAAGGTTTTTAAACACTCGTCACCTTCGTGTATGGTGCGGTAGGAACATGAGAGATAAGCACTTGTGTCTTTATTTAAATAAACATCACGCTGTGCTGAACCATGTAAGATGTCGGCCCGCAGGCAATGGATCGCACAATCTCCACCCGCTCCTGCCGTCTCGCCATGCTCTATACTGTGACTCAAGATGTCACAGCCTGCAGCAGGCTGTTCCACTGTTCACACGCCGGAGTCGTATGCCCTCGCCAGACTCCCATGTCCAAGTCAGCGCCAGTATAGCACAGGGACTCTGCCAAGCACCAGATGAGGTCACGTGGTCTCAACAGCAAAGCAAACGTCATCCAAGGTACGCTGCTTTGTCCTGCACTATATGGGTTTGGACCAGTTGACGTCACAGCATCTACCTCCATCCGCGGTCGTAACCAGACAGATCGAGTCGTCTAACCATTAAGAACAACGCACTTATTGCTAGGAACTCCTCAACATAATTATTCAAAGTCATTTTCCATAAGCTGTTCATGTGCTGACGTCGTGGATCCTGTGGAATACTGACTAGAATTCGGGAAACACTATACGTACTGCCTTCTGTGTTCTGCGGACTAAAAGAGAGAGCTGACTCTCACACGATCATTGTTAATAGAATGCATGTTCATATTCTGCCTCACAGAAAGCAAAATTCCACAGCCAACCAACTTTAACCATATACCGCTATAGTTGCTTGTATCAGCTTTAAGATATTTCATGAAAAATGAGAATAATTTTGTAATACGAGGGCTATCCACAAAGTACATTACGTTTTGGAATTAAAAATAAATAGAGTATTGGAAATTTTTCTTATTATATACAGATGAAAGCCACACTTAAATACTACTTTTCTACATAGTTGCCATTTAAATTAAGGCAGTTATCGTAGTGATGGACGAGCTTGGGAATTCCTTCGTCGTAAAATTCGGCCGCCTGCGCCTTCAACCACGTGGTTGCCTCTTCTTGAAGCTGTGCGTCGTCATCAAAACGCTGCATAGCCAACCACTTCTTCGTTGCTGGGAATAAGTGGAAGTCGCTCGGTGCCAGGTCGGGACTGTACGGCGGATGAGGAAACAACTCCCACTTAAAAGATTCGAGAACTTCACGAAAGGCATTTGCCGTGTGGGCCCGCGCGTTGTCGTGAATCAGCAAGATCTGTGAGCCCAACTTTCCCCTGCGCTTGTTTTGTATTGCTCTTCTGAGGTTGTGCAGAGTTTGGCAATACCTTTGAGAGTTTATTGTAGTGCCTCTTTCCAGGAAATCCACAAAAATCGTATTTCTACCGGGCTACTGATTAACCACGTGGTTGAAGGCGCAGGCGGCCGAATTTTACAACGAAGGAATTTCCAAGCTCGTCCATCGCTGCGATGAGTGCCTTAATGTAAATGGAAACTATGTATAAATGTAGTATTTAAGTGTGGCTTTCATCTGTATATAATAAAAAAAATTCCAATACTTTATTTGTTTTTAATTCCAAAACGTACTGTACTTTGTGGATAGCCCTCGTAGCATATCGACTGACTGTTTTTTCGCATACAGTACTGTGCTCTTTTTTTTTGTTTTATGGATTCGACAAGTCTTTCCTACCTCTTTGAAAGCATACTTACCAAATTTGAATGAGCGTCAGAAGTTCCCGAAGGTCGCAACAGAGTTGTCAGTTTCCAACTGCGAAGGCCTAACCTCTGCAGGACTAAACAGTAGCAGTCTACAGTAGCAGCAATTACGACATTCTGGCTTTGCCATAGAAGCGTCCACAAAATCGCGTTACGTTATTGGTTGATACAGGCCCATGGAGCTGCTGCGCCTAGCCTACTTCAACCGTCATAAATCAACTGACGCCGACTCAGCTGTAGTGTTCCGGCTAGCATTGTATTTTTAAGCGATAAACAGGAATGAGCGACTCGATAATCAAAGGTACGTACTGCATTTCTAAATCATTTCTGACGGACAGCAGCGAGGTCCCTTCAATACAGTCTCTATTGAGAGCTGTTTATCTCATGGAAATACCATACTGACCACCGATAGTAACGTTGAAAGACAATGTCACTTTCCACACGAGCTCTGGAGGCACGCTAAGACTCGTTAGCAGGTGTTTTCATATGATACCTTCGTAGACATGAGAGTGTTTGCAATATTCATCGATATACACTTTTACTTGCACGTAACGTACCGATTTAATTTCGCATGGACAACATTTTAAAGCACAATACGACGCCCATTCTGTGTTTCATGGATTGGACAAGCCCTCGATAAATTGAGACTGAAACGTACAATTTTTGAATGTCGTCTTTACTGAGTGAAATATATTCAGATGAAAACATTTCCTGCTGAGTACTATGTACTAGGTCTACGACACTGGTTCAGCCGTTTCTTCTCGAAGTTCGGGACTTTATTTTGAAAAGCTTATAAAAAATTATGATTCGTAGTATTGCCCATCGCTGGTCACTACACTCTCTCATCTTTCGGATAGCATTCGAATCCCGTGGCGGAAGAACTGGGCGCCTTTTGTGGGGCTCCATGAATCGATTCGATTTTGCACTTGTTCGTATGATCGAAAGTGCTGGTCAGCCACTGATCGAACAAGAGAGAGAATCGTATGGAAAATACGGCTGGAGGGACAGGACTTCTCATTTCAACGTTTCCATGTATATTGTGGCGGATTTTGTGACATGGGGTCGAGCACTGACCTGCTGCAAAATTACCTTTAGGTGTCTATCGCTGTATTGTGGCCGTTTGTGTTTCAGTGGTGGGCTCGAACGCATCAACTGCTGTCGATAATGATGTCCTGTGACTTCCCTCTTCTGTTTCAGTGGCTACGAAAACGTTGTGTCTTACTCAACCACGCCGGTCTTCGACATCAAAATCGCCGTTTTTAAGGCGTTGAAAACATTCTCTGAACGTTCTTCCACTGATAGTTCCCTCACCATTGGCCTTACCCAGCATTTTAAGAGCCACGGCCGCAGATTTCTTAATGTTAAAGCAGAAAATTAGAACTTCCAGCAAATGACGAGAAATGAGTACGTAAGTTAACGTACTTAATCAAGAATAACTTATGATGCAATCACAAATCGACTAATACTTTTATGGCATTATGTTTACAGATGCCTAAGCTTAATGTATTACACCTATGACCAACCACCTGAACCCCAGTTGCCGCTACTGCCGTCTATTGGAGAACGGTGGAAGCAAAGTTGTAAACCTAATGTATACAAGACGAGAAGGTGGAAATCATAATCCGCATGTGATTATGATTGACACCATCCGCAGTCCATTCGTCCATATTTTAAGGCAAAATCAGGAGGGCAGTACTGAATTGGCCAGCAGCAAACCCACTTACAAACGCTTACTTTTACATTGCAGCATAATGTAACACCATAATAAATGTTTGCAGTCAGCAGTATAAAGGTTCTAAATGCTATGGAAACAACAATATATGGTCAGTGCCAAGATTGCATCATGTTATAGAATGCACAGTTTCAAAATTGAATGATGACTTATATGTGTACCAGACGTGACAGAGAAGTTTCTTTTAGGAATTTGATGCTGCTTTTCGCAATTGTTCATTCTCCATAATTTATCTTCATCCATGTGCAGCACCTGACATCCAATAACAAATAATTTATGTAGTGGCTAGCAGGAGAGACTTGGGTGCATGTATCAGACTGCCACTACAGTGAACTACATGCGCCCTCAAATGATTCAGGTCTTGTATCACACCCGTCTCACTTGAAGTAGAGTGCATTCAAGCAGCGACTTTTTCTGTTTTCCTGTGTAACGATTGGTCGGTTGGTTGATTCGAGGGAGAGGACTGAACAGCGTTCTCATCGGTCCCATCAGATTAGGGAAGAATGGGGAATGATGTCGGTCATCCCTTTCACAGCAACCATCCCGGCATTCATACAAAGCGATTTAGGTTCAAAAATATGGTTCAAATGGCTTTAAGCACTATGTGACTTTACATCTGAGGTCATCAGGCCACTGGACTAGAACTACTTAAACCTAACTAACCTAATGACATCACACACATCTATGCCCGAGACAGGACTCGAACCTGTGACTGTAGCAGTAGCGCGGTTCCGGACTGAAGCACCTAGAGCCGCTCGACCACAGCGGCAGGCAAGCGATTTAGGAAAACCACGGAAATCCTAAATCAGGATGGTCGGACACGAGTTTGAACCATCGTCCGCCCGAATGCGAGTCCAGTGTGTATGTAACTGAAGTTGTATTGTATGTCTTCGAATCTCTAAACGTACAAATAAAGAATTCTCAAAAGTAGACCTTTATAAATCTGCAGGGCTTCATCCAATCTTAGGTCCGAGCTTAACAGAATGAAACTGAAATTGTACTATGCTATAGACAGGACAGAACAATAGATCACCATCAGCTCTCTCTCGAAATAAATGTAAGCCAAGTGGCAAGAGAAATGAGCAACTCGATTTCTGTTCAAACTCTGTGCGAGTGTAGTGTATGAGGGAGACAATGTTCTTTTTGGACTTTGATGCAGCTTTCCACAGTATGGTTTTCCATTTGATTCATCTGTGAATTACTGGAACATCCTATGCCTAAAACAGCACAGTAGCAAGTCACTGGATTCTCATGACTGCATGTATTAGATTGGGCTGTCACAGTCATCTATATACACCATCAGACCATCATAATAACATTTTTCCCTTGTACCACAGGCATCAATACTGACAGGAGAAAGGACACAGTTGATTGTACTGGAACGCCCCACACCTAATATGCGTGAGCCACAGACACTCTCACCAAAAGCTTCCATGGGATTTCTAAATCATTTATTATGAACACTGGTGCTAGCTGCATTGGTCTGCTGAGTAGATATATATTTTTGTTCTCACACTACACGTCAGTCCACAGCGAATTCTCATTCCTATGTTGTGGAAAAATGAAACATATTTGACTTTAGCTAAACTCTGAAATATTTTGGATGAAGTTAGGACTTCAGAGATTTTATATGAGTCAGAAGTATTAGGGGAATGTGATCAGTGGAGACCACCTAACACTTTACCACATACAACTACGTATTACAGTGAAACTGTAACAAATCCTGCATATTTCAGAGAAATTGTAATAAAATATCGCCATATTATTGTGTGCAGGCCTTTCCCACACTACATAATCTCACTATTATGTTCAGGTACAACATCATAGTATATCATCTGGCTAATGCACTGTAGTATCCCATCAAGGCACAGCATTTGGCTACAGCACTGTACTACGACATGTGGCTAATGTGTTGTACCATACCATCCAGATAATGTATTCAGATGCAGTATTATACTATACCATCCAGCTAAAGCACCACACGATGCCATTCAGGTATTGTATTCGAATGAAACACCAAACTATGCCATTCTTCTAGTGAACTGTACAATTACATACAGGTACAGGTACAGTTCTATACTATACTGTGTTGTTTATGTGCTGCACTACCCCATATGAGAGGATGCTACTGACGGTCAACAGTCTCCCTCGTTCTGTGGTTCACCTTTTCATATTTAATTTTCCCGAATAATCACATGGACATTTTTATCTCTTTTGGTAATGTAGCATAAAGTCCAGCAACAGTGCATCAGTTGGACTGTTAAGTTTCTTCTCATGTAAAATATGCTATATCCCAGCAACATAGCAAAAAATTGGACTGTAAAATCCCTCTCTACGTGTGGTCTAATGATTTTACATGCGCTATGCAGTGCATGCATTTCATAGTCGCATTCAAGAGCTCTCTACTTATACCTATGTACATTGAGAAGTATTTTGTTTCAGTTTCTGCAGTAACATGGAGCATTTTGCTATAACTTTACTGTACTATTGGTAAGTTCTTTGTACAACTGTTAAGTCTCTCTTATTCTCGAACATTTCAACAACTGAAGCGTTACGTTTCATCAAATGTAAAAATGTGCTAAGTCTGATCGATATAGCAGTAACTGGACCGTAAAGTCAAGGCCCCTCATAAAAAGAACCTTTATACTAGAACAGTTCTGTATATATATCGTGTTAATGGCCTTCTCTTCATTTAAACTTGAGCTAAATTTCATCTACATGCTACTGCCCATAGATAAATCTTCCCAGTTCCTCAACTGCCTTTTTATCTACATTACTCAATACACAAATCATTCTAGTTATTACACTCCTGGAAATGGAAAAAAGAACACATTGACACCGGTGTGTCAGACCCACCATACTTGCTCCGGACACTGCGAGAGGGCTGTACAAGCAATGATCACACGCACGGCACAGCGAACACACCAGGAACCGCGGTGTTGGCCGTCGAATGGCGCTAGCCACGCAGCATTTGTGCACCGCCGCCGTCAGTGTCAGCCAGTTTGCCGTGGCATACGGAGCTCCATCGCAGTCTTTAACACTGGTAGCATGCCGCGACAGCGTGGACGTGAACCGTATGTGCAGTTGACGGACTTTGAGCGAGGGCGTATAGTGGGCATGCGGGAGGCCGGGTGGACGTACCGCCGAATTGCTCAACACATGGGGCGTGAGGTCTCCACAGTACATCGATGTTGTCGCCAGTGGTCGGCGGAAGGTGCACGTGCCCGTCGACCTGGGACCGGACCGCAGCGACGCACGGATGCACGCCAAGACCGTAGGATCCTACGCAGTGTCGTAGGGGACCGCACCGCCACTTCCCAGCAAATTAGGGACACTGTTGCTCCTGGGGTATCGGCGAGGACCATTCGCAACCGTCTCCATGAAGCTGGGCTACGGTCCCGCACACCGTCAGGCCGTCTTCCGCTCACGCCCCAACATCGTGCAGCCCGCCTCCAGTGGTGTCGCGACAGGCGTGAATGGAGGGACGAATGGAGACGTGTCGTCTTCAGCGATGAGAGTCGCTTCTGCCTTGGTGCCAATGATGGTCGTATGCGTGTTTGGCGCCGTGCAGGTGAGCGCCACAATCAGGACTGCATACGACCGAGGCACACAGGGCCAACACCCGGCATCATGGTGTGGGGAGCGATCTCCTACACTGGCCGTACACCACTGGTGATCGTCGAGGGGACACTGAATAGTGCACGGTACATCCAAACAGTCATCGAACCCATTGTTCTACCATTCCTAGACCGGCAAGGGAACTTGCTGTTCCAACAGGACAATGCACGTCCGCATGTATCCCGTGCCACCCAACGTGCTCTAGAAGGTGTAAGTCAACTACCCTGGCCAGCAAGATCTCCGGATCTGTCCCCCATTGAGCATGTTTGGGACTGGATGAAGCGTCGTCTCACGCGGTCTGCACGTCCAGCACGAACGCTGGTCCAACTGAGGCGCCAGGTGGAAATGGCATGGCAAGCCGTTCCACAGGACTACATCCAGCATCTCTACGATCGTCTCCATGGGAGAATAGCAGCCTGCATTGCTGCGAAAGGTGGATATACACTGTACTAGTGCCGACATTGTGCATGCTCTGTTGCCTGTGTCTATGTGCCTGTGGTTCTGTCAGTGTGATCATGTGATGTATCTGACCCCAGGAATGTGTCAATAAAGTTTCCCCTTCCTGGGACAATGAATTCACGGTGTTCTTATTTCAATTTCCAGGAGTGTATTTTTATTCAATTAATCTTAACTATATACTTTTTTAACATGAGTGCACTTTCTTCATGAAATTAAACACTGTTTAAAATGGTTGCTACACATTTATTTTCACATTTATAATCTCAACTGACACTGTAGGGCCAGCCGGGGTGGCCGAGAGGTTCTAGGCGCTACAGTCTGGAACCGCGCGACCGCTACAGTCGCAGGCTCGAATCCTGCCTCGGGCAAGGATGTGTGTGATTTCCTTAAGTTAGTTAGGTTTAAGTATTTCGTAGTTCTAGGGGACTGTTGACCTCACAAGTTGAGTCCCATAGCGCCCAGAGCCATTTGAACCATTTTTTGTCACTGTAGGGTGTAAAGACAAGTCCAAATATACATGCAATTCTCTATCAATTTCAGGTGGTGATGATGCAGATGCATCATACATGCTGTGTTCAGAAGAACAAAACGCATCGAAATCAGTAACAAAAGCATCCTCTCAAGTTTCTCGTGGGTAAGCTTTGTAAACACATGCCACACATTTCCAAAAAATCATACGCATATTCAGATCACCCAGAATTCCCATTCGTCACATACTGGATGGTTGAGGTAGCACGCATCAAGTTTCAGAATGAAACTTCCTGAAAGAGAACGCACTGCATGGTATAAAAGTTGTTGAATATCTCCACTGCCCTTGGATAGGGGGGCGTTTGAGCGTTGAATACTGACATAACTGATAGTATCTATAGAGTCGATGTTCTATTTCCACGTGACTAAATAGAGAATTTTCAGGAACTGCCATGATGTTGAACTCCTGAGCTGAGGACAAGCCTACACTGATGCATTTACCATCACTAGCATTCAGCTTGTATATTGCTGACAATAACACTACTTTAAAAGCTTCAGTACAGCGTGGTGGGGGCAATGATTAGTGCAGACTGTGGTGAGAGTGGAGACTCAAAGATTGGAAAGGATTGTGCACAATGACGATTTGGCCTCTACTTTATTAGTAACTTAGTACCAGTAGGCAACGCTAAAAGCACAGTTCTCTGCATATGTTGTATGTATTCGAATCACACACAGACACACATTATATATATATATATATATATATATATATATATATATATATATATATATATATATATATAGATTGTACAAGCTAGATTTTTCTGTCTGGATATGGCAGACCTGTGACTAGGGTGTATTCAACGCATCTGCCAAGTGAATCTGAGGAGTGGATGTTTAGGATAAATAGTGAATGGTAGATTACTACAGTCTCACAGTAATTAGAACAAGTATGTAGGACAGGCACAATTGTAGGCCGCACTTATATTCTCAGCATTCTCTTGGAAAGCTATGTTGTATTCTGAAGTCATCAATGATGCAATTGACAACACATCAGGTTTGTGAATGTAAATTTCTGAAAGCGAATGCACTGCATGGTATTCCCATTGTTGCATACTTTCATCGCTCTTGGGGAGTTTGGCATTTGAGCACTGGATCGCCATCTTGTTACGCTGTCTCGAATTTTAAACTCACAACCAAACAGACTGTGTCAGCAACCTCAGGATTGTCATCTTGGACTGCTCATCGTGTAGACTGTGGAGTCATTTTGTTTACACTTTTCGAGGAGGTTGTTATAATTTTGGGGCATTTTGTTACAGATTTGGTTCAATCTCTGATTGTTTCGTGGCAATTTCTTACAGCTCTTGGGCAATTTGTTATACTTTTGTGGCAGTTTGTTATAGTCTTGGGGAAAATTTGTTACTGTTTTGGAGAAATTTATTACAGTGGAGTGGGGGGGAAATTTGTTACAGTTTAGGGTCCGTTTGTGACAGATATTGGGTGATTTTTTACAGTTGTGGAATAATTTCTTGCAGAAAGGAAGATTAGGGTTTAATGTCCCATCGGAATTGGTTTCATTAGACATGGAGTACAAATTTGGGAGTGATAGGCAAATTACAGAAATCCCAAATCTGACTGGCTGGATGTAGATTTGAAACATCATGCTTCTGAATACAGGCCCAGGGTGCTAACTGCTATGCCACCATGCTTCGCAATTTGTTACAGTTTGGATGGGTAATCGTTACAGCTCAGGGCATTAAAATTTTCTCTAACATGGAGACAATTTGTATGAAGACACGCTTTCCCAGCGATGTACACTACTAAAATATTATCGAGTTTCAAGCCGTGTCAAGTGATTAACTGCCCACTAGCTTTCGTCAGAGTTCTCCTCTGCCATTGTCAAGTGGTTGGCAGTCGTCTGAATCCTGCTACCTAGCTTATGTAATCACGCCACGGACACTGACGTTATTGGTTCCTAGTTCCACCCCAAATATTGCACAATATATGTTATTTAAAATCTCCTCCCGCAGGCAACCAGGCCACGCACTTTCTATGGTCTGCCAAAGTTGCAAGAGAAGAATACGAATTGAAAGCGTATAGTGAGCCCCATCGCATCACCGACCTATACACTTGCAAAGCATCTTACCAGCCTCCTGTCGACACACGTTGCACATAGTACGCACGAAATTAAAAATATAACAGACTTCATCGATCGAATTAAGGCCTTGGTGAATGGGATATTATGGCTACTTCTGATTTGGTTACCTTATTCACTTGTGGTGTGCCCGTCACAGACTCTATAGACTTGCTGTCCCGGCTCTTTGAAGTCCCCATCGTGGATTTATTTAAACATAACTTCACTTCATCATATTTTTTACATGGTGGATAATATTTCTACCAGACGGAAGGAGTCATGATGGGAAGCCCATTAGCTCCAATTTTACTGAAAGTCTTCATGGAACATTTTGAGAACATCACTTTCGATAAGGCTCCTGCAAAGCCTGGTTGTTTTAATCGATATGTCGACGATACCTCCGTCATATGGCCTCATGGACACGATAAGCTCGAACACATCAACAACATCCAAGATCACATAGAGTTCACGATGGAAGTAGAGAAGGACAGTTTCTTGCCGTTCCTTAACGTCCTTGTCCGCCCATAACCCATTGGATGACTCGGTCTCTACGTTTACACCGAACTCACTCACACGGGTCGGTATATACACACTAAAAGCTATCACCACCCAGCAGAGAAACGGTCTGTTCTGAGAACCTTGGTACATCGAGCTGAAACCGTATCAGATGCCGAAAACCTGCGGAGAGAACTGAGTCACATAAAGATTTCAAGGAAAAGGTAACAACAGCAGACAAATTTCTCAAGCAGTTTCGTCTATGCCACGAAAGCAGAAGACGTCCGAGGAAGATATTAAGAATGCGTTTTTACCGTTTTGTAGCTCAGTTAGCTGGTTCCTGAAGAAAAATAAAATCGATGCAATCTTCAGGCCGCCAACAGGGATCAAGCAACTATTGAAGCCTGTGAAAGACGATGTAGGCCTCAGAACACAACGAACATACAAAATGCAGTGTGTGTGTGTGTGTGTGTGTGTGTGTGTGTGTGTGTGTGTTCAAAATGGTTCAAATGGCTCTGAGCACTATGGAACTCAACTGCTGAGGTCATCAGTCCCATAGAACTTAGAACTACTTAAACCGAACTAACCTAAGGACATCACACACATCCATGCCCGAGGCAGGATTCGATCCTGCGACCGTAGCGGTCGCATGGTTCCACACTGTAGCGCCTAGAACCGCTCGGCCAACCCAGCTGGTGCGTGTGTGTGTGTGTGTGTGTGTGTGTGTGTGTGTGTGTGTGTGTGTGGGTGTGTGTGTCTGTGTGTGTGTGTGTGTGTGTGTGTGTGTGTGTGTGTATGTGTGTGTAGCCATTTATATGTTGAGTACACTGACTACACTATCGCACAGCGTCGCAAAGAACAAGCAAGATGTTTCCGCCTACACTATCCCGAGAAATCTTCTGTACGGAGCATACATTGGGAAATGGACACAGAATTGTATTCGACGATACTTCTATTATTATATGTACCAATGGCTTCTGGGATAGTTAATATGCGAAGCAACAGAGATCTAAATATTGGACGACACCCTCGATAAGGACGGTGGACTGCAGTTGAGCATGACCTGTGATCCTGTGATTGGGGAGTCGAAGCAGCCGCGGCAGTCACGCCACCTAAACGTTGCCATATATGGCGTGGGATTGGCGACCAGTGACGTCACTATCGGTGGATTGTCTATGTGAGCACGGCAGCGGCTTTTAGACCAGAGTCAACCCCTTGACAATGGAAGAGGAGATCTGTGCCAAAGCTTGTCTTCAGTTAACAAATGGCTGGGGATTGGAGCCCGGGAATATTGTGTAAACTGGGGCAATTTTGTTACACCTGCACTGTAATGTGGGGCATTTATTTCCAGTTTTTGCTGCAACGTTTATTTGTTTGGTGTGAAGTGTTACGTACTCTCCACTGAACAGATACCTGCAAATTTCCCATTTCATATAAAATTTTAAAAGTCGAAACTCCATGCCAAGAATCCAGAGTCTAACTACTGCCAAGCATATTTCAGTGTCTCTCAACCTAGCCGTGAAATTTTACTTTGAACTGACGGTTGATGTGTGCGTAAGGATATATTTCCAGCCAGCAGAGCAATGCAGCTAACACTATTGGTCTTAATAAATTATTTAGAAATCACTTGCACCTGTTTATGTCCATTGTTAACGTACATTGAGATGTACGACAGCCCACTGTAATAAACTTTGATCAATCTCCCATCTAAATTGGTGTCGGTGTTGCGAGGATGACAGAATGGAATCTCTCCTGGGAGTCCTGTTGCTTGTAACCGGTGCACTGTTGCTGGTTTATTGGAAACCTCGCACACTCACATTAACGATGGGACTCAGAAAATGCTTCGAGATTGCATACTATAGGTTGTCTGCAGACGAATCTCCAAGGCACTAATGCAGCCCTCAGGAACTGCCTTAACATTGGGAGGATGCTAGGCTATTACATAAGCCAAGAGGCTATTACATAAGCCTGCTGGTGTACATCTATGATACCGGCGCGGCTACGGCCAGTGAATTGAACCTCTCCTGGAAGTTGCACCGCTGCCCGTTTACTGTAACCGTCGCGCCCTCAGTTGACGATGCGAAACAGAAATGTCTTTGCGACTGCATACCAAAAGCTCCCTGACTACGAATCTCCAAGAGACTAATGCCGCCTTCAGGAATCGATCGTCATCAGCTGGGTCCTGGGCTACTGCATAAGCCTCGAGGACATTGTTGGAGTCATTCTGTAGTGTGCATCGATGATACTGGCGCAGCTACTGTCATCGCATGTAAACTCTCCTGGGAGTCCAGTTGCTAGTAACCAATCCACTGCGTCCCGTTTACTGTAACCCTCACGCACTCGCATTGACGATGTGACACAGAAATTGCTTCACCATTGCATACTACAGGTTCCCTGACGACGTTTCTCCAAATGACTAATGTCGCCCTAAGCAGTTGTCTCGCCACTATGCGAGTGCTGGGCTATTCTACAAGCCCGATGACATTGTCGGTGTCATTCTCCTAGTGTACATCTGTGATACTTGCGTGGCTACGGTCAACAACAGTAACCTCTCCTGGGTGTCTAGTAAATTGTAACCGATGCACGGTTTCTGTTGTGGACTGGCAAGACAGCCAATCCACAAGAGACGGGTAGCCGAAAGGCACCCGTTTAAGCTCACGCAGGCTAGCGTGAGGTCTGGAACAGTTAAAGGGATATGAGACTAGCAAAAATAGTACTTTTCTGTGGGAATACTTAACTTTAATCCATAATTGATGAACATCGGTCTGATGGTACATGCATCACAAGATAAATAGCAGTTGATAATGGCGTCTTGCTAGGTCATAGCTAATGACGTAGCTGAAGGCTATGCTAACTATCGTCTCGGCAAATGAGAGCGTAATTTGTCAGTGAACCATTGCTAGCAAAGTCGGCTGTAAAACTGGGGCGAGTGCTAGGAAGTCTCTCTAGACCTGCCGTGTGGCGGCGCTCGGTCTGCAATCACTGATAGTGGCGACACGCGGGTCCGACGTATACTAGCGGACCGCGACCGATTTAAAGGCTACCACCTAGCAAGTGTGGTGTCTGGCGGTGACACCACAGTTTCATCTTTATTGTAACACTAGCACACTCATTATGACGATGGGACACAGAACTTGATGTGCCATAGCATACTACAAGCTCCCTGCCGACTTTTCTCCAACAATATTAATGCCGCCCTCAGGAGTAGTATAGCCATTAGGGGGGTTACTGGGCTACTCCATAAGCCTCGAGAACATAGTCGGCGTCATTCTGCTAGTGTACATCTGTGATACTGGCACAGCTCTGGTCACCGCATGTCGTTTCCTTGGAGTCCGGAACCTTATAACAGATGAACCGCAGCCCGTTTCTGTAACTTTCGCACCCTCACATTGACGATGTGATATTGAATTTGTTTTGCGATTGCATGCTACAGGCTCACTGCAAATTCTCTCCATGAGACTAATACCGGCCCCATGTGTAGTCTCTTGGTTAGTTGGGTTCTGGGTAATTGCGCAAGAATCGGGTACATTATCGAAGTCATTCTGCTGGTGTACAACTATGATATTGCTGTGGCTACTGAGTCGAGCACGGCTCGCTTTTATCTCATTTATTGTTGGTCATCTTCTATTACGGTACTGCCACCTCGTTTTCTTATTCCGCTTACTGGCGTCACTATCTTCCTGCCTTACTTGCCCGTGAGCGGCAGTAGCAGCGCGTATCGATAAGCGCACTGTCGTACCATCTCTGGAGCGACCGATAGTATTTCCGGGTCGTCGTGTGTCTGGTAGTCATTTCGGGACGGACCAGCAGTGCAGTCGCGACGCAGCAGCAGTGAAGGCGGGGACAGAACGCCGCTCAGACGCCGACAGCCAGTGCTCGCAGACCGTTGGCGACACACATGAACAGCCTGACAGAGGGAGATTGGAGCGGGACGACCGTTGGTTGGTCGTTCGGTTGGTCGTCTCATCGGCCGACGTATATTTTGTCCTTTCACTGTTTGCGGCCGGGGCAGTTGGTCGGTTGGCGTGGAGCAGCGAGGAAGTCCCCGTGGCGCGTGTCTGGCCGGGGCCTGGCGGCGTCCACGCATGGACAGAGTGTGAGCGGCTGTTCCAATTACTACGACGTCCGTGGCTCACCGATCGCGGACACGAAAGATAAGTTATCCTGTTGCTTCGCCCGTTGACTGTCGGTTGGGTCGTCGTCGGATCGCGAATGGTCGGCCCGACTGCCTGTCTCACGTAAGTGAGCGTTAGTGTTTGAATGCCAGGCCAACCCTCAAACATCTGAGCGCCCTTGGGTGTACTACCTTTTTTTTATTTGTTCTTGTTGTTTGTACTTGTACGGCTTCGAGACGACTGTTTTTTTTTTTTAATTATTAACGTTGTTTTGTCCTCAAGGCGTAAGATTCTTCAGGCATTCGGCCTAATTTAAAGAACTGTTTCACGTAAGATCTTTCGAATTTTAAAGGCTTGTTGTTGAATTTTACGTGTTGGGCCTTCATCCGAATGTGAGTTGTTTTGCTCTTAAGGCCTTCAGCTCAAATTAAAGAACTGTTTTACGTAAGGCCTTTGTTTTTCCAAAAAAAAATGTCGTTTAGCCTTAAGTGTTAGGCTTTCAGCCAATTTTGAATTCAAATTGTTTGCTCTGAAAATCTCAGATTCTCTGGACTTCAGCCGTGCTGGCCCCGGCTTATGCCTTGGTTTAAACCTTTACTGTTACCCTGCGTTTGGTTTCCGCGAGTATTGTGGTTATGGCGTGATTCTTCCTCCTTCTACAGGTGGCAGCAGCGCTGTGTATCGATATTCGCACTTTGTACTTTATTTGGTCTGGCGCTGATAGTTTCCGGCAAGCCGTTGTGCAGCCGTCGGTCGCTTAGTGTGGATCAGCTAGGAAATCTCCCCGCAACGCAGTGGGCCGGGCCGGCGGACAGTCTCTATGCAGTGTCGGAGTGTGTAAGAGCTGTTCCGATTGCTACGAGTTTCGTGGCTCACCGACCCAGGACATCAATGTTGAGTGGTTATTTAATTACCGAAGCCCGTCCGTTCACATTTTGCCGTTGGTTTTCTTAGATGGCTGATGCGGGTATTACCGCGAGCAACAGCGAGTGTTCGAGTTGACGAAAGTTTGGCCACCACCCGGTGGTGTTCAAGTGTATTTTGGTTATTTGAAGTCCAAGTGCACGAGCGGAAATCACTGCCTTGTGGCTGTTAGCGTTCAGGTTATCTGCCCTAGCAGTGACCTTTCCTCACCGCGTTGTTATGTATATCTATATATAATTTAAAGCCTTGGGCTTCCTGCCTTGTAAAAATTTATTGTAGTTGTGTTTTGAATCATGGGCCTTCAGCCGTTTCAAAACAAAAATACTTTATTGTTATCACTTAGATTGTTTGGGCCTTCAGCTTCCGTTTCTATAAATTATTGAAGGATAAAGCTTTGGGACTTCTGCCTTTGAAAGTTTGTTGTAGTTGTGTTTTTAAATCATGGGCCTTTAGCCGTTTTAAAATTAAAATTTCTTACTTTTCAAGTCTTAGATTGTTTGGATCTTCAGCCTCATTTGAAATATTATTCAAGGATAAAACCCTGCGCTTTCAGCGTTTTGAAAATTTATTGTAGTTGTCTTTTAAATCATGGGCCTTCAGCCATTTTAAAAATTAAAAAGGTTGTGCCCCTAAGCCGTAAGTGTTTGTGACATATTCAGTCGATAGTTAAGCTGTTAAATTCGTGCTGTAATGTTTGGGCAACTAAATAAAGTTATGAGTTCGAATGTAATTGACACCCGCTCATTTTTGGCCCCATTCCACAATTCCAGCTACCTGCTCCGTCCTGTGGGTTTGACCAGGCGTTTCACAGGTAGCATTGCTTGGTGGCGCTTGAGCTTGCCATTGTCGTTGCTGTCAGTTCACTCTTGTTTCTGCTTGTGTCTGGTGGTGCCGTTTTGTTTTGGCTGTGACTTGTTTCAGGTGCTTGTCAAAATGGCAGTCAGACAGTGTCCGGGCGTCGGCCTGCTCCGGAAAGTCCACCTCGACTACTAATTGACAATAAGGCGCCAACCGACTGAAGGAAGTGTTCCGAAATTGGTAGCCCGTTTGCACGCTGCCGTGCAGCAGATGGTTGACGTCGTGGGTGAGACAGGAGTGGCAATTCAGCTTTTGTCTGAGGCTATAAAAGTCCTTGAGGACACTATTTGTCTGCTAGAGGGTACCCAACCTAGTGACAGTCAGCTAGCTTGGGTGCGACCACAGATGATGCATTTAAGTAATCGGGTAGCCGATTTAACTACGTTCGATTTGGGGGATCATTACAAAAAATTAACCGTTGAGTTGAGAACTTTGGTGAGCACATTACAGTTTAAGCCTACGTGTTTGGAGTCAGATGGGTGTAAGTTTGAAGATAGCGACTCGCACTATCAGCGAGAGCATGAGAACCAGCCTGGGGGTGGCTGTCAAGTTAGATGCTGTGTTTTCGAAGTTGCCTAATCCTCTGGCCTATTTATTCCGAGATATTACTGAATTGGCTTTAAAGCGACCTGATCAGGTGGAAAAATTATCGTGGTTACTGGTTGGCTTACAACAATACGCGACTGCCTTTCACGTTCCACACCAAGTAATTCTGTCGTTGTTTTACCAGCTAGCTAAAGGCGAGTTGCAGAACCTCCTCTGCGAGCCATGGCGGAAAAGTTTTCCTTGCAGCATTTAAGACAGCTCGTAATTAAGGAAAGGTAAACCACCGGCGTTCGTAAACAACTTGAGTGTCGCTATATTTGGGAAATGCACCGGGGTGAGGAGCAGTTACATCAGTATGTCAGTATGCCTCGTTGGCCTTATTGATTGATCTACCTGAACAAGAATTAGTCGCTACAGTTCCTGAGGGAATGCGTGCAGCGGATATGTCGCATGTTGTTTTCCGTAAGTAGCCTACAACCTGGGGAGAGCTGAATGATGCGATCATACCAGCATCCACACTACCCCTTGAGAACCATGTACGTCAGGAGGTTAAGGGGCACGACGTCGGCGCCGATTCCGGATTATCTACATGCTTTGAAGTTATCAAAAGGGAACCCCTGCGTTGTTCCAGTTGCGGCAGTACAGCTCATTTGGTACACTCTTGTGTTCAGCCTCGTGCTCCTAGAGCCAATAGATGACGCCGGGTTGGCCCGCGAACTCTGGTTCGAACTTTTAGGCCTTGGCGTACTCATCGCCCCTATTGCCTTATGTTTGTTCACGGGTAAATAGATGACGCCGGGTTGGCCCGCGAACTCTGGTTCGAACTTTTAGGCTTTGGCGTACTCATTACCCCTATTGCCTTATGTTTGTTCTCGGGTAGGTGGCGACCCCGTTTGTGCTCTCTTGGATTCTGGTAGTTCCTTCTCATTATTAAGTCCTGAGTGGCTTTTGGAATTTGGGTATCTTACGATACTTCGTCCGATCCCTTCGCCGGTGCAGAGATGTCGGGTGGCCAATGGCCAGATTTCACCTCTGCAGGGTTGGGTCCGGTGGGGTATATCGGTCGGTGATTTTTCCTGGCCTATGTCTTCAGCCTTGGTTAAGGAACTGCCTGTCAGTCTAATTTTGGGATGTGATTTCATCAATAAAACCTGGTTGATCTTGGATTATTCCGGACACACCTTTTTCTTTAAGTATACACCTAAGGAGAAGTTTGGCCTTTACGAGTGCACTAAACCTAGTGTATGGCAAACTGCCGGAGCCTTGGCCATTGAGGCCGCAGCTAATGAATTCCATTTGACCTATCTCTTGCCCCATCAGGCTTCTCAGTTGCGTGATTCGTTGCACAGTTTTCCCCAACTCATTAGTGATAACCTGGGTGTCACTAGAGTACTCGAATATCATATCCGTCTGTCCGGTGATATTCTACTTCTGCTTACGCTTCCCCAATGATTCTTGTACCTAAAGATCAGGGGCGCAATTTCAGACCTGTGGTTGACCACCGCCGTTTGAACGCCAAGTTTGTACTTGAATCAGTGCCTCTGCCGGATCTGCATAATTCTTTTACTGCGTTTGCCGGTGCTAACTGGTTTACGGTCCTTAATTTGAATCAGACCATTTATCAGATTCCTTTGGCTGAGGAATGTAAACATGTTACTGCGTTTTGTACTGATTGGAACTTGTTCGAGTTTAACAGAGTTCCTTTGGGCTAGCAACCGGAGCGGCGGTGCTTACTCGTTTGTTGGATAATATCCTTGGCGACTTAAAGTTAGTCTGTATCTATTATTATTTGGACGACTTGGTTATCTACAGTCGTTCGTTTGAGGAACGTCTGGAGCACTGTTAAGATTACAGCGAGTCGGTCTAACTGTTAAGCCTAGTAAAATCAAGCTAGCTAAGCAGGAGGTATCTTTCTTAGACCATATAGTGTCGGGTAAAAGTATTCGCATTGACCAAGAGTGGACTAAGGCCTTGCGGGCATTGACTCCCCCTACTCATAACGGGGAATTGCTAAATTTATAGGCATGGAAAATTACTTTAGGCGCTTTGTTCGTAATTTAGCTAAGTAGGCACCACCCTTAGATCAGTTACGCCGGAAGGGCGTGCGTTTTGAATGCGGACCTGCCCAGGAGGCTGCCTTTGAGCACATTAAGACAGCGATAGCCAATCCGCCGGTTCTTTGGCTGCCCGACTTTAATGAAAGGTTTATTTTTCAAACTGTCGCTTCGTATGCGGGTATTTCACCTGTACTCCTCCAGGAGTTTGAGGGGCAGAGACAGTCATTAGCCTACGCGCCTCATCGGTTAGCAGATGCCGAGCTTAAATACTCTGTCTATGAGTGCGAGGCCTTGGCCGTTTTATTTGACTTAGAGAAGTACCGCTTCTACCTTGAACATCGGGTTTTCCAATTGGAAAACGACACTCAAGCTTTGAGCTGGGTATCGGCTAGGCCGCGTAAAACTGGCCGTATTGCTGGGTGGGCAGTAAGTATTTCGACATTTCAGTTTGAAGTCAAACATGTGAAGTGCACTGAAAATGTCCTTGCGGATGTCCTCAGCCAGATGTTCATCGAAGCTACATCTAGTGAGAGAAGGCAGCAGGTAGTGGGCGACAACCTTAATTGTATGGTGTTGGGTGGAATTCCCCTTTTGTTCGAAGACGTTGCTCACTATCAGGAGCAGAATCCTGTTTGGGCCGGTTTTAAGCAAAGTGTGTTGGCAGGAGAACTGTCGGACGAGTATATTGTTAAGAGGGGTATTCTTTGCAGGAAGGTGGGCAATGCTAAGCAGTCTAATATCTGTTTGACTACAACCTTGGTTCGTACGGTCTTCCGTTATTTTCATGATTCGTTGTTGGGTGACCATTTAGGGACTTATGAGTCTCTCCAAAAAATCAAGGAGCATTTAACTTGGCCCTCCATGGACCGGGATGTGAGACAAATGATATCCTAATGCCGCTTGTGTAATGTAGTCAAACCCAGGAATGCTCTTCAACAAGGTTGGTTCTGAACAAGTGTCCTGTCCTATGCATTAGCTCTATATTAATTATTTGGGGCCTTTATCTCGTACTAGACGGCTTCATCGATATGTACTAGTTGTGACTCATGCATCCTCCAGATTTACGTGACTCCTTCCAAGCCACCACTATTAGTCATTTAGCTAGTGTCTTCAGTGCTTTTGAACCACCTAAGCAGCTTGTTAGCGATAACGCTCCTGCTTTGCTTTCGGCAACTTTCATGGCCTTTCCCAACGCAAATTCTGTGGTTCATCGTCAATGTGAAGGTCCATCAGATACAGTAAAGCTGCTTTGGTGCATCGGAATCTAATACTGGTCTCCCAGGTAACGCTCAAAGCAAACCACAAACAATGAGAAGAGTGAGTCTTCTTGTACTTAAGTCGGCATTGTGCCATTTGAATTAAACCCCGACGCAATCTCTGTGTCTCATCGTCAAAGTGAAGGTCCATCGGATACAGTAAAGCTGCATTGGTGCATAGGAATCTAATACTGGTATCCCAGGAAACGCTCAAAGCAAACCACAAACAATGTGAAGAGTAAGTCAAGTATGTCACAACCGCCCCGTACTACTCCCAGGGGTCGTTTGCGGAGAAAGTTAATAGGAATCAAGATCTTATTCCAGCCAATATTAATCCGCGTGTTGTCGAGGAAAACTAGAACCGGGCCTGGGGTAATACACTCAGAGCCCATAATAAGCAAGCGGAACATTGTAGTCGTAATCGGGAAACCTTTAAGGGCAGGCCAGGGGACCAAATTTATGCCCACAATTTCCAGGGGAGGTAGGTGCGTGATGGAATCCTAGTATATTTACTCCTCGTTTTTTGGGGCCTTGCACTATCTTGCGTATATTGGGTCCGGTAAATTTGATGGTCAAGAACAACAGCTCAGGTAAGGAATATCGGGTACACCTTAGTCTAGTTCAGTTCAAGTACCTCATGGTTTGGATTTACCCCTCCCTGGGTTAAGTTTGAGGGGTGAGGTTGAGCCGTGCTGCCCCGGCTTATTCCTTGATTTATACCTTTACTGTTACTCTGCGTTTGGTATCCCGCGGTTATAGCGGTTATCCCGTGGTTCTTCCTCATTCTACGTGCGGTAGCAGCGGTGTGTATCGATATTCGCACCTTGTACTATCTTTGGTCTGGTGCTTATAGTTTCCGGCTAGCCGGTGTGTGGCAGTCGGTCAGGTGGTGTGGATCAGCAAGGAAATCTCCGCGTGGTGCAGTGGACCGGGCCCACTGGCAGTCTCTACACTGTGTGGGAGCTGGTTGGCTGTTGCGGGTACTCCCTTGAGCAACAGCGAGTCTCCGTGTTGGCGAAAGTTTGGCCACCGTCCAGTGGAGTTCAAGTGTATTTTGGTTATTTGAAGTCCAAGTGCAACGAGCGGAAATTTCTGCCTTGTGGCCGTTAGCGTTCAGGTTACCTGCCCTGGCTGCTGATGTAAAATTCAGGCAGTGACCTTTCCTCACCGTGTTGTAGTTGTCCAACACGTGTGTGTAGTTTTGTCAGCTTATGAATACTTGGTTGTGGGCGGCTACGCCTTATACGTTTTGGCTTTGGAGTTTCTTGTGTACCGGTCGGGTGGAAAGCAAGTCGTCTTGTCGGTGGGTGCGTTGACTGTTTCTAGGTTGGGTTGCCGGCGGATCGGATATAGTTGGGCCGACTACCTATCTCCCCTAAGCAAACGTTAATATTTCAAGTGCCGACCGACCCCCGGAAACTTCTGAGCGCCGCTGGCTGTACTGCCTTTTCTTATTGCTGTGATTGTGTAATTTAATGTCTCATAGCCGATGGTTTGAATTTGTATGCTTTTAGTTCGGTTTCAAATAATGGAACTTTAGCCGTTTTCAAATCAAAATTCCTGAATTGCTAGGTCTGAGATTGTTTGGGCCTTCAGCCTAATTTATAATATTTTTTGTGGATAAAGCCTTGGGCCTTCTGCCTCATCAAAATTTATTGTATTTGCTTATATCAATCATGGGCCTTCAGCTGTCTTAAAATTTAAATTCCTTACTTGTCTAATCTTAAATTGTTGACACCTTGAGCCCCATTTAAAAAATATATTTATATTTAACATAAAGCCTTGGGCTTTCTGCCTTGTAAAAATTTATTGTGGTTGTGTTTTGAATCTTGGGTCTTCAGCCGTTTTAGAAATTAAAGAAGTTTTGCCCTGGAGCCATAAGGTCTTGTGGCATATTCAGTCGATAGTTAAGCTCGGAAATATGCTCTGTAATTTTTGGGCAACTAAATAAAGTTATATGTGTTAAAGTGTAAGTGACAGCCTAACATTTTGGGCCCGTATCCTCTATTCCAACTACCTGTTCTCTCCTGCGGATTTAACGAGGCGTTTCAGGGACTTCAGCCTTCATAAAAGAACTCTCGTAAGATAAGGCTTCTCTTTTAAATTTCTGATTATGTTTGAATTTTAAGTCATTGGCCTTCAGCCGTTTTTAAATTAAAGTGGTTTTCAGCCGGTTAATGGGTCCGAAAGATTAAAGCTGTGTGTTTGAAAAAAAATTTTTTTGGTGATCTTGTACTGTTTGATCTAATAATAAAGTTGTAGGTTCGAGTATAACTGACAACCCCTTATTTTGGCCCATTTCCACAATTGTAACTACCTGTTCTGCCCTGCGGGTTAATCAGAGCGTCTCACTGGTAGCAGAGCGATTGCGTACCATAGGCTCCCTGCCAATTTCTCTCCAAGAGACTAATGGTTCCCCCATGTGTATTCTCTCTATGAAGAGGGTTCTGGGCCATTGGGTAGGAATCGGGCACATTATTGGAGTCATTCTGCTACTGTACAACTATGATACTGGTGTGGCTGGAGTAACCGCATGGAACATCACCTGGGAGTCCAGAAGCTTTTAACCGATGCACCACTACGCGTTTACAGTTAGCCTGGCACTCTAACGTTGACGATGTGACACAGAAGTTCCTTCGCGATTTCATATTACAGGCTCTCTGCCGACATCTCCCCAAGACACTAATGCCTCCCTAAGGAGTTGTCCCGAAACTATGTTCGGATATTGTATAAGTCACGATGACATTGTCGGTTTCATTGTGCCAGTTTACATCTGTGGCACTTGCGTGGTTACGGTCAACACAAGTAATCTTCCTGGGCGTCTAGTTACATGCAACCGATGTACGATTGCTGGCTTATTGTAACTTTCGCACACTCACGTTGACGACGGGACACAGAAATTCCTTCGCCATTGCATACTACATGTTCCCTGACAACGGCAATGCACTAATACCGCACTCAAGAACTGCGTCACATGGGGGGGGGGGGGGGGTGCTGGGCTAATGCAAAAGCCTCGAGGACATTGCCGGATTAGTTCTGCTGGTGTACATCTACGACACTAGTGCGGCTATAGACAACGCATGGCAGCTCTCCTGGGATTCCAGAAGCTTGTAACTGATGTTCTGCTGCACGTTTACTGTAACCTTCGCACTCACACTGAGGATGTGACACAGAAATTGATCAGTGATGCATACTAGAGGCTTCCTGCCGACTTTTCTTCCAGAGACTAATGCCACACTCATGAGTTATCTCGCTATTAGAGGGGTTCTGGCATCCTGCATAATCCTCAGAGACGTTGTCACAGTCATTCTGATAGTGTACATATATGATACTGGTGAGGGTACGGTCACCGCATGTAGCCTCTCTTGCGAGTCCAGTAGCTTGTAACCGATGCAACGCAGCCCGTTTACTAAATTCCTCGCCCCGTCACACTGACGATACGAAATAAAAATGGCTTCACCATTGCACACTACGGGCTCCCTTGCGACTTCTCTCCAAAGGACAAATTCCGCCCTGAGGAGAATTCACGCCATTAGGTGGGAGCCTGGCTACTGCATATGCCTCGAGGATATTGTTGGAGTCACTCTGCTAGTGTACATCTCTAATACTGGTGCGGCTACCGTCACCTCATGGAACATCTCCAACAAGTCCAGTAGCTTGTCACCAATGCACCGCAGCCCGCTTACTGTAATCCTTGCACCGTCGCATTGATTACGCGACACTGAACTTCCTGCGCCATAGCATACTACAGGCTCCTTGCCAACTTCTCTCCAATAGTAATAATGCCGCCGCTAGGAGTATTATAGCCGTTAGTCAGGTTACTGGGCTATTCCACAAGCCTCGACGACATCGTCGGCGTCATTCCTTTAATCTACATCTATGATATTTGCGCGTCTACGATCACCGAATAAAACCTCTCATGGGAACCCAGAAGTCTGCTGATAATGGCGAGTAACATTCTGTTAGCCTCGTGGTGATTTGTTACCCTAATATATTTTCCTTTCTGGTTTGTACCCGATCATTAATGTTCTAATTAATCAGCTCTTGGTCGTAAATACAGCCGGAACAATTGTCGTAAGGAACAGGTTGCATTTAAATAAAAGGGGACCTGCTGGTTAGATTTAGCTTTTAACCAGTTTAATTCTTTGATTGTAATTGCATTTCTCAATCATTAGCTACAATATGAGCAACCTGTTGTACTAAGCTATTCGTTTCCATGTCTGAAACACCCGGACATCATTGGTGTATTTTAGCAGGATCTTGTGGTTCAGTCGAATAAGTTCTCCTGTAATAAGTGTTCCTAACTGATATTTTAAGATGTTTCTTGATAGCGGTCTTAATAACTAACAATCATTTTGATCTTGGAAATATTAACAGCTTACTGTCACCACGGCCGTTATCCATTGTCAGAAGGGGTGGGTTGGGATCCAGGCGCACGATGGTTGCCGATTGAAATTAAGAGATTGGTTGCCTTGAGGTAAGCTTTCAAATTAAAAGTTAAGTCATTTGCTTTGAGTAATTGAATCAGTCTTGTCATCAGTGGTGCTTATATAGTTTTCAAGTCTTGCCAAAGAGCATCTATCAAAACAGACTGTTGCCAGCGCGGTAGCAAACACCGCTGTATCACTCGATAACGGGCACGCTGCAGCTCCGACTGTCTTATATTCGCTGTCATATTGTTTCCTGGTTTGAAATACGGCACTACAGATATCTTTTGCAAAGATTAAAAGCTTGTTCAGCATAAGGTTTCAGGTCAAAACAATTTTGCAAATTTGTTAATTTTGTCAAAGGAAATTTTATGGTTAAATGCTTCGACTATATATTAAACTCAATTTATATAACGTTAAATACACTGGTTGTCCAAAAAGAAAGTTATATTTGTGTGTCCTCCATTTCACGCTTTCCTTATATCCAGTAAGTACCACATACCAAGACAAATGCTGCCCTCAGGAGTCTTCTCCCCATTAGGCGACTGATGGGCTACTGCATAAGCCTTGAGGACATTGTCTGAACCATTCTACTAGTGTACATCTATGATACTGGCGCATCTATGATCACCGCAAGGAACCTCTGCTGGGAGTCCAGTAGCTTGTGACCGACGCACTACAGCTCGTTTACTGTAACCTTCACATACTCACATTGACGATGCAACACAGAAATTTCTCCGAGATTGCATAGTATAGGCCCCGTTCCCTCGTCACACCAAGAGATTTATGCCGCCCTCAGAAACTGCCTTACCATTAGGGGTGTGCTGTGCTATTCCAAAACCCACGAGGGCATCGTCAGAATCATTGTACTAGTGTACATCCATGATACTGCTGCGACTACGGTGAGCGAATGGTCACAGAGTGTCTCCTGTGAGTCCAGTCGTATGTAACTGATGCACCGCAGCCCGTTTACTGGAACTCTCGCACCCTCACTTCGACGATGCCTCACAGAATTTGCTTCGCCGTTGCATACTACAGGTTTTCTGCCTACGTCTTTCCAACGCACTAAGGCCACCCTCAGGAACTGCCTCCGCATAGGGCATGTGCTGGGCTACTGCATAAGCCTCAAAGACATTTTCGGAGATACGCTGCTGGCGTACATTTATGATACTTGCTCGGCAACGGTCACCGCAAGTAACCTCTCCTGAGTGTCCAGTCACTCGTTACCGATGTATCGTTACTGGTTTATTGTAAACCTCATCCGTCACATTGACGATGGGGCACGGAAATTGCTTCACCATTGCATACTGCTTGCTCCATGGCGAGGTCTCTCCAACACACGACTGCAGCCCTTGGGAGTTGTCTCGTGATTACGCAGGAACTGCACTAATGTGTAACATTCGAGAATATTGTCAGTCATTCTGATATTGTACATCCATGATAACGATGGAGCTACGGACACAGCATGGAACCTCTCCTGGGAGTCCAATAACTTATAACCAACGTACTGTCCCTGGTATATAGTGACCCTCACACACTCATATTGACTATGGGTCACAACAACTGCTCCGCTATTGCGTACTATGGGTTCTCTGCAGACGTCATTCCATGGCACTAATGCCGCCCTCAGGAGTTCTCTCGCCAGTAGGCGGGTGCTGGGCTATTGCATAAGCCTTGAGGATATAGTCTGTGTTATTCTCCTAGTGTACATCAATGGTTCAGGCGCAGCTATGTTCATCGCAGGGAACCTCTCCTGGGAGTTCAGTAGCTTGTAACCGACGCACCACTGCCTGTTTACTGTAACCCTTGCACCATCACATTGATGATACACCACAGAAATTGTTACGTGATTGCATAGTACAGGCCCCATGCCCTCGTCTCTCCAAGAGACTAATGCCCTCCTCAGGAGCTGCCTCGCCAGTAGGATGGTGCTGAGCTATTGCATAAGCCTCGAGAACCTTGTCGGAGTCATTATGATAGTGTGCATTAATGATACTGGCGACATTGCGGTCGGGGAATGGAACGTCTCCTGGGACTCCAGTAGCTTGTAACCCATGCATCGCTGCCTCATCAGTGTAATCCTTGCGTCTTGTCACTGATGATGCGTCACAGAAATTGTTTCACGATTCCATAATACAGACCCCATCCTGACTTCGCTCTAAGAGACTAATGCCGCCTTCAAGAGCTGTATCGCTATTAAGCGAGTTTCAGGCTATTGCATAAGCCTCGAGCGCATTGTCGGAGTCATTGTACTCTTTCACATTTATGAAACATGCGCGGCTGCAATTGTATCAGGGAACCTCTCCTGGGAGTCCAGTAGGCTGTAACCGATGCACCGATGCCCGTTTACTGTAACCCTCGCACCCCCATATTGACGATGCATCACAGAAATTGCTTCGCTTACATACTACAGGCTCTCTTCCAACGTCTCTCCAAGAAACTAATGCCACCCTCAGAGTTATCTCGCCACTATGCGGCCGCTGAGCTATTGCATCAGCCTTAGGTACATTATTGGTGTCATTATGCTAGTGTACATCTATGTTAGCTGCACGGCTATGGTCAGTGCATGTAACCTCTCTTGGGTGTCCAGTTACCTGTTAATTGTAACCCTTGCACACTAACATAGACAATGGGTCACTGAAACTGCTTCGTCTTTGCTTACTACAGGTTATATGACGACGTTCCCCGAGGCACAAATGACGCCCTCAGGGACCATTTCGACGTAGAGCGGGTGGTGGGCTATGCCCTTGCTATTCCTGGGCATAAGCCTTGAGGACATTGTCAGAGGCTTTCTGATAGTGTACATTTTATATACTTGCGCGTCTTCTGTCACCGAATGTAACCTCACCTTGCTGTCCAGCAGTTTGGAACCGATGCATCGTTGCTCGTCTGTTGAAACCCTCGCACTCAGACATTGATCTTGCGGCACAGAAATGGTTTTGAGTCGCCTTAATACAGGCTCCGTGCGACTTTGAAGACGGGACACAGAACTTGCTTCGCCATTGCATACTACACGCTCCCTGGCGAGGTCTCTCCAAGAGACCACTGCCCCCTCGGAAGTTGTCTCGCCATTAAGCAGGTGTTGCATTATTGCAGAAGATTCGAGAACATTGAGTCATTCTGCTACTGTACATCTGTACAGACACAGCATGGAACCTCCCCTGTGAGTCCAGCACTTATAATCAATGTACGATTCTTCTTTTATTGTGACCCTCATACACTCGCATTGGCGTTGGCACACAGTAATTGCTCCGCTATTGCATACTATGGGTTCTATGCAGACGTCTCTCCAAGGTACTAATGCCACCCTCTTGTGCGTGTACTGGGCTATTGCATAAGCCTCAGGGGACATTGTCGGAATCATTCTGCTGGTATACATCCATTACACTGGCGCAGCTACCTCGACGAATTGAACTACGCTGTAACTCCATTACCTTGTAACCGATGCACCACGGCCCGTTTACTGCAACCCTCGCACCCTCACTTTGATGATGGGACACAGTAATTGCTTCGCGATTGCATACTACATTTCCCTGCCGACTTCTCTCCGAGAGACTAATGCGTCCTCATTAGTTGTATCGCCATTAGGCGGTTGCTGACCTATTGCATTTTCCTAGAGGACACTGTAGGAGTAATTCTGGTAGTATACATCTATGACACTGGCGCGGCTCCGATCAGCGAATGGAACCTGTGCTGGGAGTAAAGTGGCTTCTAAACGGTTCACCACAGCCCGTTTACTGTAACCCACGCACACTCACATTGACAATGTGACACAGAAATTTCTACGCAATTGCATTCTACAGGCTCCCCGCCGTCTTCTCTCTCAAACAGTAATGTCGCCTTCAGGAGTTATCTCGAAATTGGGTGGGTGTTGGGCTAATGTATTTGCCTCGAGTACATTGTCGGAATCATTTTCTAGTCCACATCTATGATAATTGCGCGACTACTTTTACTGCATGTTATCCCTCCTGGGTGTCCAGCAACTTGTAATCGATGCACCGTTGATGGTTTATTGTTATCCTCCCACACTCACGTTGACGATGGGACACAGAAATTGCTTCGCCGTATGCATACTACAGGCTCCCTGCGTCGTCTCTCAAAGAGACTAATGCCGCCCTCTGGAGTTGTCTTGCCATGATTCGCGTGCTGCGATCATAAGCCTCGAGGACGTTTTCTGAGTCATTCTGATAGTGTACATCTATGATACTGTAGCGGATACGGCCACCGCATAGGGCCTCTTCTGGGAGCCCAGTAGCTAGTAAGCGATGCACCGCAGACTGTTTACTGTAACCCTCGCACCCTCACATTGACGACGTGACAGAGAAATTAATTCGCGGTCTCATACTACAGGTTCCCTGCCGTCTTCTCTGCAAGAGACTAATGCCGCTCTCAGGAGTTGTATCGCCGTGCTGCGTTATTGCATTGTCGTTTTCTAGTGTATACCTATGATAATTGCGCGGCTACGGTCACCGCATTTAACCTCTCCTGGATTTGCAGTACTAGTAACCGATGCACAGTTCCCGGAATATTATAACCCTCGCACACTCACACTGACGATGGGACACAGACGTTGCTTCGTCATTGCTCTGTCGTCGTCTCTCCAGGGCACTAACGCCGCCCTCAGGAACTGCTTCGCCATTGAGCGGCTACGGTCACCACATGAAACGTCTGCTGGGTGTCCAGTAACCTGTATCCGATGTATGGTTCACTGTAACGTCTGTCTCCATAACTTCTGGTACAGTAGAAGTTGTACATTAAAAAAGTTCCGTATATTAGATGTGTAGAGGAACACATAATGGTTCCTCGTCAGCATTTCAATCTAATGACCAGACTCATAATGTTATTAGCGAAAATCCGCTAGTGACTGCCATATGCGCTATATGGTATCTCCTAAGATTTTTGTTGTTTCCATGCATAAGGCTGTGTTTTCTGCAGCGTTTCTAAATGTTATGTGCATTGACTGTTTACGTGCTGTGGAGTATATTAAAAGCTATTTGACGAATACTGTTAATTCTTCAGTTACAGGGATTGATACAGAGTAATTTTCTATGTATTTTTAATTTGGGATGGCTGTGCAATACTTTAACAGTAACGTACCATCTTGTTTTTATAAACGTAAAGTCTTTTTCATTGCAACACGTAACATTTGCTACTAAACTGAGTTTCTATTATATATAAAACATTTTTATTGCCTTAGCAATCGAAATTCGTTTTAGTTACACATAGCATCTGATTCAGAGTGTATTTAACTTGTAACTGGTTTTTGATAGTACTTCTTGTTTTCACTTCCTGATTATTGATGTGTAGTAGAGTTCTAATCCAACACATGTACTGTTAAATACAGTACTGACAAAGTTTTCTCAATTGCAACACTGTAAATTATTTGAAATAGAAGCTTTATTGCAGTTGCATGAGCAACAGTTTTTCAAAATTCAAAAATTCATATTTTACTACTGTTTGTTGTACTCCCAGTAAAATGGTGTGGCACGTATTAGTGAAAGCAGTCAGTTGAAATTGGTCTAAGATACTACATTAAGCCCTTATTACAGTGCTACCTCGAGGGAAAAGTTTGTAAAGCATTCCATTGTACAACGTTCTTAGCTACTACTAGCAGTTGTAACAGTTGAAATAATTCGAGGGTATTTATATATAGCGAGTAGCAGGTGGAATGGTCAATATTCTACGATATGACAGGAACGATCATTTGAAGCAGAACTGTGCAACAAATAAGGGGCTACAATGCTAGCCTTAAGAGCTATAAACACATTTTCATGTTTGATACTTTGAAACAAACCTCTTCTATTGAAAATTCTATGCTTTCCAAAATTCGAGACGTGATGAATGGGCCAAAGCAAGATAAAAGTATCCAGTAATCACAGGGTGCACACTATGGTGGTCCATTTAAGCCAGGATTGTATTCATTATGTATAGCTGAGCAGGCATCTGTAAGCTGAAAAAACCAGTCGCTTCAATAAAGGATCGTTTAGCAGCTGCTGTGGTTCTTCATTCATGAAGGTGCATCAGGTAGCAATAAAATAAATATTTTGTGTACAAGACGGTATACTCATCACATTTAAATTTGCTGCATTACTTCAGACTTACACTGAATGGCATACAGCTCTATTTGTAGTGGCTTAGGATTCGTGTCCAGGTGGCAAATACGATTTTATTTTCATGTAGCAGGCAGGTGATCTGCTCTGAAATTGGCAGGTCCTTGTACAGAGGTGCAAGGCACTGTGGTAAGTTATATTCAGACACCAATCGAGATATATATATATATATATATATATATATATATATATATATATATATATATATATATATATATATATATATATGGATTCTATCTTTCGGTGTATTCGACTTACAAACGATTTCCAAGTGGGTCAGTCTCTAGCCAGTTCGCGTTTATTGTAGAGCAGCCTTCCTGGCAGTCTTTCGGTAAGGCCGTGCGCACTTGCTGACACATCCCTTACTACGGCGGGACACGGCAAGCGGGAGGTCGCGCACTCTTTGCAGCCCGCTGACGTGACGCCTGCTCATCGAGTTCTCGGCTCTCCAGGCCCGCATCTCGAGAAACAGCCGGCACCGCAACGCCCCACTAAACAAGTCCACTGTGGGCGGTGAGCAGCGCTGCAGACGCCCGCATGCTTGCAGTGCCTCGGGGCACGCGGTAACGAGAGGTTCTTCACTGCGGAATTCTTCCACGAACACTGTCAGCCAATAGACCACTGAAGTTCTCTCCGCAACGCGTTGCAATTGAGAAACTGCTTGAACGAGTATGATCTATGTCTAAGTCTACATTATTACTCAGCAGTTCACACTTATGAGTGAATCTAATGACTTTAAGGCCATTTCTTGACCGTCCCCCTCTCGATTAGCACCGAGAAAAGTGAACCCATAAATCTTTCCGTGAGAGCTCTGATATCTCTTGTTTTATTATTATGTCATTTCTCCCTATATTTGTGGGAGCCAAAAAATTATTTTCGCATTCGGAGAAAAAAGTTGCTGGTTGAAAGTTCTTGAAAAGATATCGTCGTAGTGTAGAACACCTTGTTTTAATTGCTGACATCCCAGATAGAGTATCATCTCCTTGGCATTTAATTCATCGTTATCGTTTCATGATAATTCAACACAAGACGCCATTCTCTGAATTTTTGCTATGTCCCCCCAGCAATCCTATCTTGTGAGAATCTCATATTCTGCAGGGATACTCCAGAAGGGTACTACAAGCGAAGTGTAGATTTGTAGCATCTTCTTGCTGTTCTGACAAAGAAGTGAAGTGTTTTGTTCGCCTTTCCCACAACCTTTCCTGTGTGCGTTCCAGATTAAATTGTTCGTAAATTGCAGCACTTAAGTACGTAGCCAAATCGAGATCTTTTAAATTTGTGTCATTTATAGTGTAACAGGAATATAAGGGATTTATTTTTGCACGATTGTGGAGTACGTCTCAAGAATCCGATGCCACGTGTCGCTCCATGCAAATATCTATAAAATTTCGGATTCAATTTAATCTTCAGATGACTTTACCCATACAAATGCACGTTCTAAAAATTACTACTACCAACAACTTCAGACAGTGACTATAAAGTGTGCTTGAAGGACGATGGCATTAACAGTGGCCCCTCATCATGCGATGCTTTAGATACAAGTGAACATGAACCACTGGAATGTAGTCCTTCAGCTATCCCGCATTCAGGTAGGCCTAGTAGTAGCAATTGTTAAGTAATCACAGATTCGGACCCAGGCACTGCGGCTAATACTTCAGCATATACCATGACAAATGAAACTGTTCAGAAAGTCGCTGCTAAAACTGTAAATTTTGAATATCCCATAAATGAGAATCGAAGACAATTTTCAACTCGTTTTTACGTTAGAAATTTCCCAAATGGAGAAGAATGGAATCGTAAATGGCTTGTGTATTCGAAACCTGCCGAGAAAGTTTTTGTTTTCGTTCTAATCTTCTTGGATCTCCTTCAAACAAGCTATCAAGTCATGGACTCCGTTACTTGTTTCATTTAGCAAATCGGCTTCATGACCATGAACAGTCATTCAACCACATAAACTGACAACAAAATCGATAGAATGTGAGATGCGTTAGAAACAAAAGAGTGGTATTTATCAAATTTACCTTGAACTACCGGAAAAAGAGAAGGAATATGACGTCAGTTTCCAAAAAGATTTATACTCACGATCAGGTACCTAGCTCAACATAATACGGCCATAAGGAGAATCAGTGACAAGCTCTACCAAGAAAATAAGGATAATTTTCGGGATTTGATAGGAATGATAGCAGAATCTGACCCCGTCTCGCAGGAACATTTAAGGCGGATAAAAACTCAAGAAATTCATGACCATTATATTAGAAAAATCATTGAAAATGAACCCATAAATTTTGCATACCAACGAAGTAAAAAACTACAATATTAATTTCATAACAGAATGTAAATATTTTTCTTTCATACGTGATTTTACTCCTGATACAAGTTGCAATGCACAAATGACATTGATTGTTAGGTTTGTAAATACATCATAAGAAGTGACTGTAGAAGATTGGTTCCTCGACTTTCTAAACATCAGTTCAAGAACAGGAGAAAGCTTGACAGAAACAGTTTTGTCGAATCTAGATCACCAGCGATACTCATGATTTTAGAGGCCAAAGTTGCGATAACGGAGCAAATATGAAACATTATCGAAGTGGTGCTCAAGACAGAATACTAAAGTGCATTCCCAGAGCGTTTTATATTCCACGTGCCAGCTACTTCTTAATATTATGTTGTAGCAAAATCTACGACAGTAGCACTCACATTTTTGGTGTAATTCAAAGAATATGCGTTGTTTCCAGTGCATCCATTCAGAGAGGGTAGAACGTATTGAACGGGACACAAACTTCAACAGTGAAGAAGCTTTCAACACTCCGTGGGAAACTGCGGTGGAGAGTGTCAAAAGTGTAAGGTACCAGACAATGAACGTAATAGAGGCCCTTCTTAACGTGAGCAACAGAACTGTTGAATCTGAAACGAAGAGCAATGCACACTCGCTTGCTGTGAACGAATTAGATGGCTTCGAATTTATTGCAGGCGTTGTCATGTGGTATGACCTTCTTTTCACCAATAACGCAGAAAATACAGATGTGAAAATAGCAAACCAAATCCCTCGGAAATCTAGTGAAGTTTATTGAGAATTTCCGTGAAGAAGTTTGTGTTAATGCGCAGATAACAGCGAAAGAGATAGTTGAAAGTGTACAACTTCAACCAAAGTTTGTAGAAAAGAGAATTGGGAAGAAGGCGAAGAAATTAAATTATGAAGGTTGTAAGGGGTTCACCACCCTGCTCAAGCAAATGTAACTTCGATGGATTCTGCGACAGAAAATATTTTTGCTGCGATAGAGACGTAGGTCAGAGCAGGTTCGCCAGCAGTTGCAGTCGCTTGCTGCTACAGGATAGTTGTAGTCTGTGGCTGGTACAACGCAGTTCATACCCATGTACTCTAAGGTAAATTTTATTATTTTATTGGCATGCACGTAGTTAAGTCACTTGCCTAAGATGTTAATAAGAATTTGTTTCAATCTTTTTTTTTGTGATTCGTCAGCACCAGTTGTCCCAGATTTGTAATATACAGTTATTCATATATTGGATTGCAGATCTTTATTAATAATGTAAAACATTTTCAGAATATAGCTTTTACCAGTCAATAAAAAGATGAATGAATAATTTTGTTTTAAGTCATTGTCAGTTCCGATACAGTCACTTATTGAAATTTAAATATTTCATAAATTTTTGCAGATGACATTCACATCTTCTTTAGTAATCAGACGACCAGCTGTGTAGCTGTGTCAATAAGCAAAGTAAGTCTTTCTAATGAGTCACATCTCAGATGTTGTCCAGTATTGGTAAATAGGCCAGCATTGCACTAAGCTGTGTCATTCACTTGCAGATATATAGATTGCGTTATCTGGCGATACCATCATGAGGTAAGAAATTTGCAGTTTATTCAGACTGATTTCACATGGCCATGGCGTAGCGCTGCTCACGTCAAAATTTATCAGTTTTCATGAGTTAAGATACTAACAAAAAAACCATCATTTTTATTATTTTTATACAAGAAGGTTACACTTGGCGACCCTGCCAGGATCGTAATTTCGAGACTTTTCTTGGAAGTAGTCAGCTATATATCTGCTGTTTCTTATCGAGTGTGAAGTGTAGTTTGAATTTGGCACAACGCATTTGCTAATCTGTCATATTTTTTCACAGACCATCAGTAATTTATTGATCTTCGTTGTCATTGTACTTGCTCCACTATGTGTTCACCTTGTCTTTGTTTGTTTTTGTGTCCACCTTTGATTTATGAAGATGCCGTGAATAACTGCAAACAGAATATCACGAAGTGCAATGATTGAAAACGACGATTTGAGTAGTTTAACTGAGAATACTAGAGATCTGCAGACTCACAGTTCTAATTATTCAACCTTAAACGCTCAGTGCGTGTCAACCACCAGTAACATTTCAAATTTAAACGATGAGCAAACAGATTGAATTATGCCCACAGTAAATGTAACAATAACTGATGACATGGCGCGTTCCACTACAATGGACGCTGCCCGGTTTCACACATCGGAAATGCAGAATTTACACAGTGAGCAGCTAAATGTTACTAATGACAACGAGCAATTTACTCAAAATACTTCAGATTTATTTGGTTCTGATGTAGTGAGCAACAGGGTACAATCAATCAGCGGACCTTTTCATGAATCAGACAATGAGCAGATGGCTCCAGAACAAGCATGAATTGCAGATACACTATCACACAGCGTAAAAAACAGAGTCGCTAATTATGACGTTTATCAAATAATGGCAAAATTGCTACAACTTAATGAAAATTTCAAACAGTCAGATGAAAAACAAGACATGTTGATCAAACAAAAACCAATGAAAATTTCAAACTGATTAATGAAAAACTTGACACCTCTATTAAACAGCTTACTGAACAGATTACAGCCATTTCCGTCAAATGCAATGAAACTAAAATGCAATTACCCGAGGAAATTAAGGCCTGTGCCAGGAATAGTAGTGAAGAAATCAGATCCGTTTCTCAAGAGACACGCAAAACACTCGAAGCTACAACAATATTACTTAGAGATGAAATCAATGCAGTCGCTAAACAACGTTCAGAAAACACCGCTACACGACAAGATTAAAGCACTATCAGCAGAAGTTTCGCGCGCTTTGCATGCGAAAATTGACGAGATATTTTAACAACAGAACACCCAAATTGACGACAGTTTTAATTACCACCTACAAAACAGCGAAATGTTTTGCCACAAATTCATACAAGAACAGTACAAAGTAAAGAAACAAGTCATGCAAACAATTACTACCCAGAGTTGGGAAGATAAGCGAAAGTAGTTCGCAAAATCAAAAACATTTGTTGACACCAATATTGCTACAGTATCAGCTGAAATTAACACAGTCAAACAATCGATCACAGAGTTACAGTGTGAACTTACCGATCTGAAAACAAAAACAGACACTAGTATTCAGAACATAGAGAACAGATACACGGAAGACCTTCAGATAGCTGCTAAAAGCCTTGAACAACTGGAATTAGTACAGGATCCTGAGACCATTAAAGCACATATTAAGAAATTAAGCAAAACCACACGTGAGATGATGCTTGTGACACCAGAAATGACAATCAGGTGGAACCACTAACTGAAAAATTTAATGAATTAGCCAGAAGAGTTGACATTATCGCGAACAATAATGACATTAAATCAGACGATACGTTACCAGTTTCCTTCAATCGGACACCCAAATTTCAAAGTATGCATCAAACAATCAGTGAGTTAGGTACATCCAGTAACATGCTACGCCGAAAAATGTCATCTTTACAGCATGAAGTGACAGAAATCAAAAAAAGTTTCAGCCTCTAACATCTCACAGGGTACACCACATTCTGAACATTAGTCACAGTCCCACAGCCAACACAGGTAGATTATAAAGAGTACGTGACTTAGATTCCGAACAGACGCAGACAAACAGATTCTTATACAGCTCTGATTCTGCACAAACATTTAGAGACGATAATTTTTACATTTTATCCATTAGGAAGTTTAAGACATTCAAGAATGACAGAACACAGATACACCCCTTGGACTGGATACAACAACTTACTTTTGCATTTTCACCAACTTGGCCTGTAACGCGCAAGCTAGATCTTATTTACAGCTTTTTAGAAGGCAACTCGGATAAGACCGATCGCAAGAAAATGTTACTCGGGGTAGCAGAATTTCAAAATGCTTTTCTGTCAGCTTATTGGTCGAAAACGACACAGCGTGATATCAAGGATCAGTTAACCAGCCTACCGAATTATGAAAACTCAAATTTCTCCTCCATCATGCAATTCTTTGAACATATGGTACAGCAAAACGAATATTTATGCGAACCATACTGCGAGTCAGCACTAATCCAGCTATGAATTTCGAAATTGCCACGATCGTTAAGAGTATTGCTCTTAACTGGACAACAGAAAGAAAACATTTCGGCATTTAGAGATTATTTACAGCTTTTGGAAGCCCAGCAGTCTGATTATTCATTCATAAATAAAAATTTTCCACACCATAGCCAATGCCAATAGGTATATGGCAACTAAGACCAGCCACGCTATTTTAATAGCAAGGGAGATACATGTTCCGGAAATGACAAGAACTATCAGCACGACGCAGAATTTTAATCAGCAGCATGCACAAAATAATTAGCAACCGCAGACACATTTAGCAACTATCGAGGCTTTTCCCCACAACAGCAACAGAACCAGCCGGTTGGCGTACCTAACCAACAATGTAATTTCCAAGGTCAGCCAAACTTTGATGTTAGGCCACCTGCACGTGTACCATCGTCTCCGCCGAGCAGTAACGCCCAGCTACAAGGAAACCAATACGCACAGAAGAACCATTATTTCAGCTCTCATCGCAACGCGTCGTATAATATTAACTACCATGACAAAAGTAAATGCAATGAGCACAGTATTCAACGCACATTTATTAACAGTAGGTTTTGTCAGCAGCTGAATCATCCACAACCACAGATTATCATGAATGAACGAGACAGTCGATATGATCCTCAACCTAGTTCGTCAGGGCGAAGAAACAGAACAGTAGAGAGATAGGTGAAATGCCAGAGCATCCTCCCGCAAATAACAGCACACCAGAAAGAATCTGACTAGATACAGTACCGGTTGCATCTTCCAGCAACGTGACCAATACCTTTGATACACAAGATTTTGCTCACGAAAATGTCATTACTTTTGACGATATCCGAGATATGCGTTTACATCGAAAACCAGTTGTACAGAAAACTATTTTCCACCCTGCTGTTGATGTAGAAATTGGATCATTCACATTTTCAGCAGTAATCGATTCTGAATCACCTAATTCGGTAATAGATGAGGAGACTTTCAACAAATATAGCAACGAAAACAATTATCCTACGTTACCACTAGCCAAAACTAAAGTAAGAGGTGCAGTATCCGGTAAAGGAGTAGATATAAAACTATAGACACACTTATCATTGCAGGTCATACGTCTCAAACAAACTTCTGAATTGTTCCTTTACTGACAACAGACGTTATTTTAGGCGCGAACGTTTTGGTACAACACGACGCAATTATCGATTTCAATGAGTTTTATTTGATGTTAAAAGATGGAACAGGATAGCTTGCATCGAAATTTCAACACACATTATCAGCATAAGAATAAGTAGTTAATCGAACAGAAGTCATTTCTACATCCCGTATCAAAGACTGGCATTCCACCTTTTTCACAGATACGTATGTACACAACTACGGTACATCAGGCGAATTTGATTACGACGTGATACAAACGATTTCTGAGAAAGTACAACAGAACAACGCAAATGCATATGACGAACGTAATCAACTACGCAATTTTTTTTGTTTTTTGCAGCAAGCCCCAGATTTTGACAACATCCGTGGTACTATGTCGGTTTTTATGTATGAATTTCAAGTTAAACAGCACGACACATTTAAAGTCAAACGTTATCCTTTTCCTTATATCCATTGAGAACTAGTCAAGAAAGAACTAAAAGCTATGCTAGACCAAGGCATTATCGAACCGGCAGTTAGTCCGTATATAAACCCGCTTCACATTGCCAAGAAAAAAGACAGCTCGCTTCGACTTGTACTTGATTCTCGTCACGTTAATTACATTATCATTAATGAAACAGATCGCCCACAGACACTAGAAGAACTACAGAAATATCATGGTACTGCTATTTATTCCATCTGAGATTTAAAATCAGGGTTTTGAAAGCCTCAGCTCCTTCCGAACTGCAGCACGTGCACAGCTTTTCTCTGTTTTGGTGATTGTTATCAGTTTTGCAAATTACCGTTTGGTTTAACAATTTCTTCAGCAGAATTTATTCGTGGTATGAACACAACACTTCAGAAAGAACTTAAAGATAGAATCACAACGTATGTAGAGGACATCCTTATAGCAGAAGCTAACTAGTCTCAAGATAATTTCATTCTTGAACAACTGTTACAAGCTTTTCGTGCACAAGGACTCACAGTTAACCTTAGCAAAAACGCACTTTGGTAAAATCTCCATAAAATCTCTTGGACATGTAATCTCAGCAGAAGGCGGCGCACCTGATCCTGAAAAACTTCAAGCTTTACGTGATATCACTGTTCCAACGACTAAGAAACAATTCTGTAGCTTTCTAGGATTAATTAACTTTTTTCGTATATTTATACGTTACTCTGCTTTGGACACCCCTAGATTATGCCAGTTGACAGGCGTGCCAACACTTCTCCAGCTAAGAATATGTAAGATTACGGCTGGTGATTTCTATGTTACACTTATGTAATGTTTTAATTATATTGTTTGGCGTTTGAACGCCATATCATTTCTGTAAAATTGTCATGTGAAGCTTCCTCGAAGCCACATTAATGTTGTAATATCACTTATTTCTGTATAATGATTTGTATGTCATCTGTATCAGTTAATGAAATTTTGACAGGCCATTGAGTGCCAACACTTCTCCAGCTAAGAATATATAAGATTACTACTGATAATCTCTTTGTTACACTTATTTAATGTTTTAATTTTGTTGCTTGGCCTATGAACTTCACAACATTTTGTAAAATTGCCATGTAAATTCACAAATTTTTTTCTTCATGTACTTATTATATCAAATCAAGCATATATCTAGGTAAAACTGCCAAAGAAACGATCATGTGAGCTTACCTTACATATGTTGTGGCACACAAACTCGACTAAAGTTTGTAAATTTGGATTGATGTCAATAACGTAATTATCACAAAACGTTATAAGACTAAATGTATCCTTCAACCACTGACCCAATTATCACCAATTAATGAGACTTTCCTAAATCCTTCACATCCTCATGGTCATGGAGCACTCCATTTGGATTTTTTGCACTAATTCTGCGTTGATGTACAGATTATGGATTCTACAAGAATGTGGTGATGACATATCAAGCTGTCCACCACAGTTACCAACGGAGATGTTATTATGGGCCTACTGCTTGGTGTACCTAATGTACTACCAAAAGGTCAACATACAATATTAATACTACATTTCAGTGTGGTCTTCAGATTGTCACACTTGATGTTGTGCTTCTGTGAGAAGATACGGATTTTTCAATGCTGCTATATGCAACCTACTGTGCTACAACCATGATGCTATCCTTTCCATTCCTCACCTTCTTCTTGTAAAAGATACTAAAGACTTATACAGTGGATGTGCACTTTATCTGATTCTTAATATTCATAACTACCTTTGTATGTTCAGTACTAGTATAATTTGTCAATGATTTCATATATACTCTGTAACTATGTGAAACATATGTATATTAATTAGCAAAACTCATTTTATAGACTTAGCAAACTAAATATTTCATATCTACTTGAAATAGAAAAAATTGTTGCTCATGGCAAGTCCAACTGACTCACCATTGCTGCCAAACTTTTACCCTCCAGTGGAGGGTTATGTAAGTTGATCACCACCATGCTGGAGGAAATGTAATTTCGATGTATTGCTTACGCGCTACCTGCGACAGAAAATGTCTGCTGCAATAGAGTCGTACGTCAGAGCAGTCTCGGCAGCAATAGCAGTCGCCCGCTGCTACAGGGCAGTTGTAGTCTGACGATGGGACAGCGCAGTTCATAGCCATGTACTCTAATGTAAATTTTATTATTTTTATTGGCATGCGCGTAGTTAAGTCACTTATCTGAGATGTTAATGTGAATTTGTTTCAATCTTTTTTTTGTGATTCGTCAGCACCAGTTGACCCAGATTTGTGATATTCAATTTTTCATGTAACGGATTTCAGATCTTTATTAATAATGTAGAAGATTTTCAGAATTTAATTTTTACCAGTCAACAAAAAAATGAATGAATAATTTTGCCTTAAGTCATTGCCAGTCCTGATCCAGTCATTTATTTTAATTTAAATATTTCATATATTTTTCGCAGATCGTAGTCATGTGTTGTTTAGTAATCAGATGACCAGCTGTGCAGCTGTTTCAATAAGCAAAGTCAGCTTTTCTAATGATTCAGATCTCAGAAAATGTTGTCCAATAATGGTAGATAGGCCAACATTGCACTAAATTGTGTCATTCACGAGCAGACACATCGACAGCGTTATCCGGCGACACCATCATGAGGTAAGAATTTTTCAGTTTATTCAGATTGATTTCACAGGGCCATGACATAGCGCTGCTTACGTCAAAATTTATCACTTTTCTTGAGTCGAGATATTAACAAAAACAAATTATCATTTTTATTATTTTTATACGGAAGGTTACGAGGCGACTACATCGTTCGCAGAGCTCAACCTTCAGGGGAGAAATTTAAAAGCGATTTTTCCGTCCTGTCGTTGATACAGTGTTAAGATGTTTGAAGGAAAGGTTTGGCCGATTGGCTTAGTATTCCGAACTATTCGACTTTTTGTTTTCTCCAGGAAGTTTAAAATACATACAAGTCGAAGAACTGAAAATTCTACGTAAAATCCTTGGAAACAGCTACGTGTAAACAAACATACATGATGGATGTTCGAAAGACATTGTTGCATCAAATCATTTGAGAGAAACTGTTCACAGAAATGGTGCCCAAGGATGTAAAAACCCCTACGTTAATACTAAAATACTAGAACGACTTTCTCGATCAATTTCTCAAAATTTTTAGTGCCTACAGAATTTTGCTAACCGTGCCAGTAAATGTCGCCCTTGCTTAAAAAGAGGTTTTCACGCTTAAACGTTATCAAGAATTATTTCAGAAGCAGAGTCTCGCAAGAACACCCGTCATCCCTGCCATGCTGACAGTGGAACATGGCGCGGTTTCAAATTTGAATTTTGAAGATATTATTGAAGCATTTGCTCGTCAAAAAGTAAAGAAAAACTATTTTGTGTAAAGTGTGTAAGGCAGAAATACCTTAATGTTTATGACCTACAACTCATTCAATTTCTCGTAAGTATAGAGGACAGTCAAGTGATGAATGTATTTAACTCTACACCCTGAACAACGCTTGTGAACCTCATTTGATTCTGAATTCCATTAAATTGGAATGATTCGCATAGCTAAGTTAGTTTTTATTATTAAGATTTTAGTGATTACCATAGCTATTAAGATTACTTCTCCGATTAAATATTTTCTTATCACAACTGTAGCTTCACTGTAGTAACAGTCTTTTGATATGTTGGTAGTTGTCAATGGCGAGACCTAGAATACTTCTGAACGTGATGACCGTGTATAACCTGTGTTGGAGGAGGCCGTCGAGAGGGAGGGGTGCACATCACGTGGCCCTGCGCCAGTTAAGGCCCACCCCTGACTGTGTTGGCTGCTGGATAGTCTTTGGTGTTGTTGTTGTTGTTAATTCCGCGAAAGGTACATCATCTTCTTCGTCATCACTTCCTTCTACAGAAACTGGAATGGCAGCAACAATGAATCTGTTATATTCTGGGTCATCTGGATCAATTGCTTCTTCTCCGTCAGAAAGTGAAGCATCAGATTCATCGAGAACACTGAGTATTTTAACAGCATCGTCGACTGAAAATGTAACGAACATTGGGATCAGTTCAGAACATACCTCAAATAAGTTACGAATTATTACTTACAACAGTGAAGAATAACAAGAAGATGAAGGTGAAGAGTATTATAGCATATTTTTATATAAAGGCGTAGTTAACAGTGATATAACAATAAACACCTACGCTTTTAAATATTAAAATCCGTATAAAATGACACAGTAAAAATTATGAGTAGTTGTCAACTACTAGAGCCATTAAGTTCAATATAATGGTCTTCGATATGAGCCTGTTACCAGAGACAAAGTGTCATATATAAAAATTCTTTTGCTAACTGAAAACAAGCGTATACGTTTTGTAATTGCACAGTAACATAATAATTTCAACTCTAAACAACTTTTATTTTACTTACATCTGATGCGGTCACACATCAACTTCCTTCTTTGTGACGCCATTATCTTAGAATGGTTATAACAGTCCTGAATACAGCTTCAGCGTTCCAAAAACTTCAGTACCAGACTCCCAGACGTCAGGTCGACCTTTCCTCAATAGGCGGTGAGCAGTACAGTTGCGACATCTAGCTAAAAAAACATCTGAAGTCCAGTATACTGGACCATGGACCTCAGGAGGTTAAAGATAAGTTCGAGCGTGTGATCTAGAGCGAGTTGGAGACATGGTAATATCAAATTAATGCAGTATGCGGGTGTTCAAAAACAAATCTTTCAGTAAAATACACAGGTGACTTAAATTTACTATGGACAGATAGTATTCGGATTACCGTACGTTCCTTAGACGTAAAGACTTCAGCTTTGCATAACACGGTAACCTAATCTAGGAAATGTAGGCACTTTCAATCCTCTATTATTTCATGATTAATGAAAAAAAGCTATATACGGATTCAAAATAAATAACATTCCAACAAGAAAAATATCAGCTAACCGGGCTTCAGAGCATGGATGCCCCTTGACAAAGACGTTGTACAGCTTAGAAACGGAACCGCTTTCGTCAATAGTACACAACATCATAATATGTAGAATGTGATGTCAGTAGCTCATGCCTACCCCAACGAATTTACCATTCTACTAAATAACGTCGAAAATAACGAAGGAACATAGAAGGTAATTCAAGAGTATGAAAATTATAGGGCAGTAAACACGAATACAGACAAATCCGACACGGTACATTTTAGGACAGGATAAACACCAGACACAACTTTCATGGCTACGCCACGTTAATCTCAACATACAAGTCGGAATGTCTGTTGCTGCACGGCACCAGGGCTTAATAATTTGAAATTTAAAGACACATACATGAGACTCGGTAACGAGAAACCCCAGTCGCTTCCAAAAATGATTTGACGTATTTACCCCTTTCGCATAACCAGGGCCCAACACTTTGCAACTATACTCCAAACACCAATGAAGGAGATGTTGACATGAGCAACTCCCACATTAACGCAATACTTTGCAAATCATTGCATAAGATTCTCACAGCGGATGCGAATAGCAAGAAAAACAATTTTTAGTTATTGCGACCACAGAATATTGCATTCAATCCGTACTTCGTCCATACTTAGGAGAAAGTAATACGGGAGACGTGAGAATCTGCAGAAGTCAACTACACAGGTGTATCAGATGCACTTGTAAAACTCCACTCAGCGTACATAGCAGATCAAACTCTTTGAGACACACTGATCGATGAGCTCTAGAAATAAACGTCTCTGCCAACATCCGCAGACGTTCGTGGTATGTTGCTTTACCGACAATGTCTCGACGCCTGCAAAGCCACATAGAATCAACATAGAACTGAATCATCACTGTGACCAATGTCACGTAGTAACTTCTTTCGCACACAACTTTCTACGCAAGGAATAGTTAACTATATGGATCTAACCGAGGATAAAACTGGCTCTCATAAACACAACTGTGTCGCATACATCACTGACGTTTTAAAATGTCACAGTAGAATGCTTCAGGACGCCAAACAAATTAGATGCAAATAAATAGCTGAGACTCACATGCAATCGCCTGTGATATCTCATTCCAAGTGCAGGTCATATCTGAAGAACTAAATGATTTTTCGCCTCACTTCGTAACAACAATGTGAACCCGTATTTAAATGAACGTCTTAGTTATTTTATTTTCCTGGGAGTCCGGCTTTTGCAGTTTCCGACTGAAAAATAGAGAGAGAGGGAGAGGACTATAGTACATAATCCAGTATTTTACAAGAAAACGTTACTGCAGCCGATTCAATGGCTAAAATTATGAGCCGGAAATATAATGAACGTCAAACGATTGTTCACATAAACTATAGATGCGAGGTTGGCGTGTAACAAGACGAGTTTGTAAACTCGTAACGTAAAATACCCTTGTCACGGAGTACTTACAAACATAGACGGCTAGATAGTATGTGCTAACGTTTCCGAATGTGCGGAGAATATAATCCGGCGTAACTTCGTGGGTCGGCCTTTACCTTCCTCCAATCGTAATTCTTAAGATCATGTACAGTTTTTCTGCCTGACCAAAACATTTTTTCTGTCTGGTACATCAGACATACTCCATGCTATTTTTACTGTACAGACAAACTTTAATGTTTCAGTATCAGCTTTACTGTAACTTTCATAGCATTCTACTACCTTTCCCATTAATTTTGTTTGCTCCATTATTTTAATATACCTGCAGAAATAGAGAAAAGACGAGGAGGAACAGGAAAGAAAGGAAATAACTGTGAGACCCGTGGGGGAGGCTTGGAGAATACAGGATAGATTGAACAAAAATGAGGACACACTGAACAACAAACTGCAAGCACCCATCGCTTTTCATTGTAACTGATTTTTGACCTAGGCACATGGTGATGCGACGTTGAGGATTCCTCGTGCAAACTTCTCATTTTCTCCTACAACAAAATGAGTATTTGTCATTTCGCAGTTTAAAAATAAATGTCTTTACATTTTACTTACTCAAGGAAAAGGTCTTCTATATAAATTAGTACGTAGAAATCTGATTGATTGATATATGATGAAGAAGGGCTGACACATTTATGCAAGTCTCTAATTTGTGAATCCTGTACCGGCAGTGGTTTCATCCTTGAAAGAAACATGTAGATGATATTTCTATCCGAATACACGACAGCTACGTTATGTGGTTGACTGTGCCAAAGAAAAAGATGGTACAGAGTAGTTTATTACAAAAAGTATTCTTGTTGCTAATGTAGATCATGATAAAATCTGTATATCAAATGTTCAAAACCTAGTGGCAATCTCCAATGAGGAATTTCCTTCTGTATTTCGATAGGCAAATGATAACTACTTATGTTATCTAATTAAATTTACTATGCCTTTATACAAACTCATATCAACACTAAATTATAGAAGCTGTCCAAAGCTTTTGGTGCATTTGGTTTCTTGACTCTGGTTCGTTATTCAAGTCGCACCGAGGTATTTTATGACGTTGTTGTATATTTCTAATTCTTCCAATAAAATCATCTGTAGGCCTCCCACAGCAGCTCGTAGTACTTCTCACTTTTCTGCTGTGTTATTTATTCCCTTTGTTTCCACTTCAAGCCAGATGAGCAGTACATGTTGATTTATTTAATTTTTTTTTTTAATCCTTACTGCTTACACTGTTGTTTGTGAAGAGCTAGATCATACATGTGAGCTATTCTGAGCGTGCAATTCACCTTGATGTGACATAAATTTTCAGGTAGCAATATACTTGTCTGAATTTATCATTCAATGACTGTGGCAAACTCACCTTCGTGGGCGATATCGCTACTGAAAAAAAAGGAGAGAGAGAGAGAGAGAGAGAGAGAGAAAACGCATGCTTGTGCGGTTGCACTCGACCTAGAGATAATCTGGTTTGAATCCTGTTAGTGAAAAAGACTTTTCCTGATAGTACTGTATTTCGTCGGCGATATGAGGAGATTTGATGGCGTAATGTTTTTGATCAGTAGACTTTACGATAATGTCTTGGTTCAGAAACCAAACCTCTCTGCAGTATCTCATGAAGTGAGAGCAACTGTGACTGCCGACAGTGATCCGACTGTTGGACGGGGACGTCAAGATCGGTGGCGCCCTATGTGCCATTCGTGAGCAGTATACTATGTCCAGGTTCGAATCCTGCCTCGTGCATGAATGTTTGTGATGTCCTTAGGTTAGTTAGGTTTAAGTAGTTCTAAGCTCTAGGGGACTGATGACCTCATCAGTTAAGTCCCATGGTGCTCAGAGCCATTTGAACCATTTTTTTAGACTATGTCCAGCACCAGGTCTGATCTTCTCCCTTCTCTCATCATCATCATGCAAAACAAACATTACACAACACACACACGCACACACACAATTTATATATGCAGTATTAGAAATATTGTAGTGGAGGAGGTTGTAAAAAAATAAACAAAAAAGTGGTTGTTCTATTGGTAGTTATTAGAGCAAAATTTGCGGAATTGAGGTATCTATTCAATAAAGATTATTCAAAATGTATGTGGTTCCTGACGATAAACTCTTGTGAGGTCACATCATATTCATCTTCAAACATCTAGAAGTCTCGGCATTCCACCTTGTTGGTGGGATCTTCAGCATAATATATATGAAGATGGTATCTGTTCTTTTGGACATGTCTGAAAGAACACATCATCGTATATATACAGTTTAGGCTCACCGGCCATTTGACAATCTTCTTCTGTGCGGATACACAAACAGTGCGTGAAATCTTACAGGAATCGACAAAAAGCTGCGAGTAATGAGTATAATGGGCAGGGGCACTATGAATATAGTGCGAGACAATAAGTTGGGAATGTGGGTCTCACGGGAGGCGAGCCAGAGATAAGTCCCTGCAGTCGCACCACCCTCTGTGTGCTCGGTGGCTCGGATGGATAGAGGGTCTGCCATGTAAGCAGGATCCTGGTCGGGGCACACATTTTCTACTGTCCCCGTTGACTTAAATCAACGCCTGTATGCAGATAGGGGTATTAATTTCATTGTAATTTCATCAGCGTTCTACCATTACCTTCAGCTTTCAACCACCCAGCGCTTCCAGAAGACTCCCCAATAGTACCCCAGCAGAGAGCTGAAGACGTCTCGTTTATAACGTAGCCTAACAACACAAAGTATTTCGCCGTGGATAACTTATTATGCTTCCGATTTTCTAGGATTTCTTATAAAAAGAAGAATCCTGAAGTAGAATGCTAGTGCTTCAGTCTTTTGTAATAACTTCGTGTGCAATGTATGAACGGGACGTACGATACCTTTGTCCCTTTGTTTCCATCTATAGCCGCAGTTTTTCCTTTCTTTTTTTTTCCAACGAGAGCTCGGTGTATATTTTCAGCTCTTGTGTCAACATGCTAAACCCCGCTGAATTTCGACGGTCCATAACTCCGTTAAGGCAAGTATTTCGCTGTGGTCCACATTTTTGGAATTTACGTCCTCTGTGGGTTTTGTGACACGTGCTGCCGGCGTCTGCCGCAGGGCAGAGCCATGGCTGCAGTGAACGCTGGGGCGACCGCGTAGAGCGTTCGACACAACATTCCTGAACGCTCACCTGCGGCAACGGATACCGAGTCAGTACGTCCCACTTTGCAGCACTTGTACATCTCTGCGAAGACTTCTAAGAAGTTTTGTGCTGATGGATGATACTGTGTGCCCTATTGCACCACGCGATGTACAACGAAAGCAATAATCAGAGTATTTTTCAGCATTTATTTGTGATCGTATTACTATAATTCTCTCAGTAATCACTCCGTTCCTATCCCCAAACCAAAGTGTATCTATCTTCCTGGGTTTCTCAGACAGATGCAGTAGTGAATTTTCTTTTTTTTTTTTTTTTCTATCTCGCTTCTTTCAGGTTTCCTTTTACAGCACCAGTCCGTGTTATTGTCTCAACGTTATTTTTACTGCGACCTTCATAGAATTTCACGAGTCATCTACTTCATTTGGAGTGTTCCAGTGCCTTTACTATGGTAAAATAATTTGAAACTGTGTTTTTTAGTGTCCGAATAAATGATGTTAGACTTTTTAAATCCATCGTTTGCTCTTATCCTTTGTATTGATTCATCAGTGTAATTTGACCTAAGACTTTCCTCATAACTCTACGTTCTTTTGTTTTTTAATTCCTTCGGTGTCTGTCTTTCTGTTTTACATGCTTATATCTGCCCCGTAAAGACGGTCTGGTCAGATAACTGTTCTAGTTCCTGAATTCTGTCAATTTTCTTTTTTCAGATATGTTTCGTAAATTTGGCTGTAGTTTCCATTTTGTGGTGGCGAATTTAATACTCGCTATTCTCCAAGCCAGTCTGATGATGGTTCCACTACAAATCTGAACTTAAAAACCCTCCCGATTTTGTTATATTTAATGTCTAGAATTATGTTCAAAATGGTTCAAATAGCTCTGAGCACTTTGGGGCTTAACATCTGAGGTCATCAGTCCCCTAGAACTACTTAAAACTTACTAACCTAAGGACATCACACAAATTCATGGCCGAGGCAGGATTCGAACCTGCGATCGTGGTGGTCGCGCGGTTCCAGACTGAAGAGCCTAGAACCGCTCGTCCACACCGGCCGGTTGGAATTAAGTCTACCAGCATCACATACCTTCGTGGTAAAGCTTTTATTCGTTCGTCAAAAAAATTTCTTGTTTGTCAAAATACTGTCACGCGTGAATCGCTTATAACTAGGAGACGAATAATGTGTAAACGAAGTTGACCCCAAAATGGATGCCCCATGTTTGGACGTGTTTGTTCCGCAGCATTTGTTTAGCTTGGGACACCACCGTACGAGTGGACACCGAAGCGTGTGATTGTTACGAATTACCGTTGTGTAAAGCTATAAATTCGTGTAGTCTGAAAACGCGTTTAGCTGGGACATTTATTCGGATGTCATTGTGAAGAGCTTGGGGAATACTACAAAGACTCAAAGCGAGACAACAAAAATATTTGTGACAACATAGAGAAAATCGGCATTAAACTGAGAATTACAAAACAATGCAAGATGTCACCTCACAACACACGTAAATATGCTTGGAATTAATGTGAACGCAAGTTATGGAAACAAAAAAAATGGCTCTGAGCACTATGAGACTTAACTGCTTAGGTCATCAGTCCCCTAGAACTACTGAAACCTAACTAACCTGAGGACATCACACAAATCCAAGAGCGAGGCAGGATTCGAACCTGCGACCGTAGCGGTCGCGCGGTTCCAGATTGTAGCGCCTAGAACCGCTCGGCCACTCCGGCCGGCGTTCTGGAAACAATACAGAAAGTCTAAAAAGTCGAGTGCCTATTGAATGCGGTAGCTATTGCACCGTCGAAAAGGAAATTAATAATTAGCATAAGCGGTTACGTAGCTAGCCAATCCGGCATAAAGCGATGAGCGACATTCCAGGCTTGTAATTTATCTATACAGTAACAATTTTTCTACACTGCGTAACCATTGTATTACACATACTAATAATTAAATTACATATTAGTAAACAACAATTGTTATGATAATATCCTGAAGTTTTCAGGAAAAATCCATGGCACGAACCCCAACTGCAAACACAGGAGCTTTTTGTTTTGTTGTTTAGTTTATTTACTGCTTTTGTGTTAACTCTGGCCATCTGGTGTTTTGTGTTTTTGCGTGTAATTGAAATTATTGAGTGGGATTCTGTTAAGCCTGTGTAGCATGTATCTAAAACTTCAATATCTGTGTATCAGTGAGTCATTGGACTGGTTATCAAAAGCTGTGTTTGTAATCGTGGTTTCCTGTGTATTCGAAAGTATTATTTATTGTTGATTTTGTCTATTGTGATGACTAGGAAATTTAGTCTAATATCTGATCCAGTCTGTAGGGGGAATTTGGCATTAAGGTGAACTGTCTGTATGTCACAGTGTATCTGTTTTACATGGGTGCAGTATCATCTACCAAATGATGACATCTACATAGCAGTACCAGTATATAAGCCTGTAATGTTTTGGATGTCTAATTTCATTGAATATATTGTTTTCAGTGTGTGTCAGAAAAATGTTGCCAAGCAGGCCAACGATGAGTGAGCATGGAGATCGATCTTCTTTTTACGAATATAACCAACATTATTGTTGCAAGTGAAGTATATCTGTTCTGTCGTAAGCTTTCGGAGATTACAATTTTTCTCTGTCTGCAGCCGTGGTGTTCCATTTATTCTCCAGTTGGTTCTGATAATGCTGACAGGTTATTCTATTGGCAGATTTCTGAACATGTGATATCACAGCCGCTCTAACGAATTACACTGATAACGCAGATGGGCTGTTTTCAGGTGATTTTCTCTTCATGGATTTTTTTAAAAATATCACATCTATTATTTCCCAACGGTGTTTTTCTAATAGATACGCTATATGTTAATGTTTTCGATATAAAATTTTGTTTTGAAAATACTTTCGCGAAAGGAATAAAGAAGGTGCCATCTACGGACTGTTTAACTAACATGGACGGGAGCTGTGGGAGTTGTTTGGATTACATACGCGAGCGTAGTCTCTCGTAGTTTCGGTCAAATACACTATGTCATCAAAAGTATCCGGACATCTAGCTGAAAATGATCACAAGTTCGAGGTACACTCATTCGGATAAGCCGGAATTCCTATGGTGTTATCACATGCTTAGCTTTGATAACAGATAACACTCCCGCAGACATACGTTCAATAAAGTGTTGGAAAGTTTCTTGGGGAATGGCAGCACATTCCTCACGTAGTGCTGCACTGAGGTACCGATGTCGGTTGGTGAGGCCTGGAACGAAGTCAGCATTCCAAAACATCCCAACGGTGCTCTATAGGATTCTATACGATGCACTCTCTGCAGGCCAGTCCACTACTGGGATGTTACTGTCGTGTAACCACTCCGCCACAGGCCGTGCGATATGAACAAGTGCTCGATCGTGTTGAAAGATGCAATCGCCATCCCCGAATTGCTCTTCAGCAGTGGTAAGCAAAAAGGTGCTTAAAACATCAATGTAGGCCTGTGCTGTGATGGTTCCATGCAAAACAACAAGTGGTGCAAGCACCCTCTATGAAAAACACGACCCCACCATAACACCTTCTCCTCCGAATTTTACTGTTAGCACTACACAAGCTGGCAGATGACGTTCACCGGGCACTCGCCATACCCACACCCTGCCATCGGATCGTCACATTGTGTACCGTGCTTCGTCACTCCACACAACATTTATCCACTGTTCAATGGTCCACTTTTCACGTTCCTTAGATAAAGTGAGGCGTCATTTGGCATTTACCGGCGTGATGTGTGGCTTATAAGCAGCAGCTCGACCATGAAATCCTAGTTTTCTCAACTCCCGCCTAACTGTTATAGAACTTGCCGTGGATCCTGATTCAGTATGGAATTGTTGTGTGATGGTATGAATAGACGTCTGCCTGTTACATATTACGACCCTCTTCAACTGTCGGCGGTCTCTGTCAGTCAACAGACGAGGTCAGCCTGCAGGCTTTTGTGCTGTACGTGTCCCTTCATGTTTTCACTTCACTGTCACATAGGAAACATTGGATCTAGGGATGTTTAGGAGTGTGGAAATCTCGCGTACAGATAGATTAATGACACAAGTGACACCCAATCATCTGACCACGTTCGAAAGCCCTGAGTACCGCGGAGCGCCCCATTCTGCTCTCTCACGATGTCTAATGATTACTGACGTCGCTGATACCTAGTACCCGGCAGTATGCACCTACTATGAAAAACGTATGTTTTTAGGGGTGTCCGGATTCTTCTGCTCACATAGTTTATGCTGATGTGAAGAATTTAGAACACGTCATCTACTAACAATCTAACTTTACTGTTATTCGCAACACAGGTTAAATTTGTTTATTTTCTTTAACCAAGCGTTGTTTACCGCGTGAGTAAACTTAATTACATTAATGTTCATCATAACAGGTATGTAAATTTACTTTTATGATTAATTTTGTTAAGTTAATTGATAACTTTTAACTCGTCATTACAACGCTTGCAAAATTAGCTGAAGCTTCTCCTGACTTGAATACCATTAATCTACGTGAGTTGCAAACAAGCATTTAATACGAGGAATACTTATTTCTCATTAATGTTTTCTAACAAACGAGTAATGACAAAAACAAAAGAATGTAAATAGTCTAGTAACTTTTTTTACCGTATTTGAAGTTTACACGAAGCCACGTGGCACACCATGCAATCTGACAGAGAGAGTCCCAATCGGAGTGCGTTCCACTCCACGTGTCACGGATCATGGAGGAAGAAATTCCACACAAGGTGACGAACAAAGATGACTCTGACTTCAGCAAGAATGAGAAGCTCAAGGAAATCGCCGACAAGACCGATTCAATGCTCAGGGACAACAGTTAGCGCAAGATAACGATTTCGCGCCAACAGCTTATTTACTTTACATCTATCAAAACAAGAGTGTGAGAAAACAAGTAAATAAACTTCCAAAAACATATTGTTCTGCCCGTCTTTACCCAAAAGACAATGTAGTGCAAACACAGAGTGCTAGTAACATGGACCAAATGTGTGTACATCGCTCTGTAAGGTTGTTTTCACGGGAGTTCAGTGACCATGAAAGTGAATCAGTAAATTTCTTCAGATGTTTCGGTAGTATACTTAAATAAAAATAGTAACACATAGAAATGAGCACAATTGTAAAATAGATATAAGTAAATTATGATCCAAATTGCTAAGGTAAATAAGTTCTGTACAAAAGCATATCATACTCTGCTCTCATACTCTGTGGAAGACCGACAGTGTCATCTCTGTTGACTACTTGTAAGAACATCTGTCTCACTGTTTTGTTTACGTAAAATGTTTTCGATGTTTAAAAGTGTACAACAAGTTGTGTGTGATGTTTAGTGTGTAAGAGACTCTGCACAAATGGACCATAAGGAAACTGTAAGTACAAATTCTTCTAAATTTAGCCACTAACTTCACAAAAAGATCGACAACCAACTAAAAATCGCGTGTTTTCTTATATATTGCAGCAAAGTCAACAAAAGCAGAATCTCACACATCGACAACATCACATAGAAACGACATAACAAACACAAAAACGCACTTGAAAATGGGAATCATTTCCTGAAATGCGTTGTGCGAAAAATAAAGAAAGAAAATCGTCAGTGGTAGCACATGAGTTATTTATAAACAAACCTATTAAAAGCATATGTTTTCTTTGTTTACAAGTAAGGTAATACGACTGATGTCATTCAGATATTGAGTATATTGCTGACACTACTCTGTTGTTGAGTTATATAACTTTCAATATTCTCATGTATAATGGCCTTTGGGAATGAAAACCTCCTCCATAAAAATCAACATGGATTCCGCAAATAACAGATCTTGAGAAGTTCGTCTTGCTCCGTTCCCCCACAAGGTCCAAAGCGATGCAGATATCGTTGCTGATGTTCATGTTCCTTGACTTCAAGAGAATATTTGACACCGTCTGACACTGTCGTTTACTGAAATAAATTGAAGATTACTGACTATCGGACTAGATTTGCGATTGAAGTCAAGACTTCTTTGCAGATACAACTCAACACGCAGCTGTTAACGAAATAAGATCGACAGATGAACAGGTAATTTCCAGAGTTCCTCAACGAACCGTGTTAGAACCGTTTCCGTTTACAATATAGAAATTCTGGTAATTTGTGGTAATGTCTTATAGTACCAAACAGCTGAGGAGGTTGGTCCCTAAGCTTACACAACAATCTAACTTAAACTAACTTACGCAAAAGACAACACACACATCCATGCCCCAGGGAGGACTCAACCTCCGACGCGGGGTGCCGCGCGAACCGTGATGGGCGCACCCTAGACCGAGCGGTTACCTCGTGCGACTTACAATATAACTGAAGCGCCAAAGGAACTGATATAGGCATGCCTATTCAAATATGGAGACATGTAAACAGGTAGGATCCGGCGCTGCGGTCGACAAATGGTTCAAATGGCTCTGAGCACTATGGGACTTAACATCTGTGGTCATCAGTCCCCTAGAACTTAGAACTAGTTTAACCTAACTAACCTAAGGACATCACACACATCATGCCCGAGGCAGGATTCGGACCTGCGACCGTAGCGGTCACGCGGTTCCAAACTGAAGCGATTAGAGCCGCACGGCCACACCGGCCGGCCTGCGGTCGACAACGCCTACATAAGACAACAAGTGTCTGAGGCAGTTGTCAGATCGGTTACTGTTGCGACAATGGCAGATTATCAAGATTTAAGAGAGTTTGAACGTCGTGTTATAGTCGGGATTTTCCCGTTCGACCATTTCACCAATGTACCGTTAATATCAGGAATACGGTAAAACATTGAATCTCTGAAATCGCTGGGCTGGAAAAAGATCCTGCAAGAACGGGACCAACGCCGACTGAAGAGTCTTTCAACCTAACGGAAGTGCAACACTTCCACAAATTGCTGCATATTTCAGTGCCGGGCAAGCGTGCGAACCATTCAACGAAACTTTGTAGATATGGGTTTTCGGAGCCGAAGGCCCATTCGTGTACCCTTGAGGACCAGACGACGCAAAGCTTCACGCGTCGCCCTGGCCCGTCAACACCGAAATTCGACTGCTGATGACTGGAAACATGTTGCCCGGTAGGACGAGTGTCGTTTCAAATTGTACTGAGCGGATGGACGTGTACTAGTATGGAGACAACCTCATGAATCCATGGACCCTGCACGTTGACAGGGGACTGTCAAAGCTGGTGGAGGCTCAGTAATGGTGTGGGGCGTGTGCAATTGGAGTGATACAGGACCCCTGATATGTCTAGATACGACTCTGACAGGTGACACATACGTAAGCATCACCTACATCCATTCAGGTTCATTGTGCATTCTGACGGACTTGGGCAACTCCAGCAGGACAATGCGTTACCACACGTAAGGAACTGATACCGAGTGGCTCCAGGAACACTCTTCTGAGTTTAAACACTTCCGCTAGCCACCAAACTCACCAGACATGAAAATTATTGTGGGTGTCATTTTTTAGCATATCCGGGATGCCTTGCAATGTGCTCCACCCCCTCGTACAGACGTATGGACGTTCCTGTAAGATCATGGGTGTGAATTCCCTCCTGCACTACTTCAGACATTAGTCGAGTCCACGAGACATCGTGTTGCGGCACTTCTGCTTGATCGCTGTGGCCCTACACTATATTAGGCAGGTGTAACAGGTTCTTTAGCTCCTCCGTGTGTATAAATGATCTCTCAGAAAACATCGGAAACTCCATACGGCTGTTAGAAGGTAATGCGGTGGAGGAGCTGCAGAGGATTGATGAATGGTGCAGGTACTGGCAGTTGATCCTGAACGTAAATAAATGTAACATATTATGTAAATGTAAATGTAACTGAAGAAGGGATGTACTACTACCCAATTACAGTATTGACGACAAACTGTTGGAACGGTAACTGCTGTAAAATATCTAGTGCCAACCATCCGGTGCAACGTTAATTGGAATCTTATATACATCATAAATCCGCTGAGTGGCCGCGCTGTCTGAAGCGCCATGTCACGGATTTCGCGGCCCTCACGCCGGAGGTTCGAGTCCTCCCTCGGGAATGGGTGTTTGTGTCGTTCTTAGCATAAGTTAGTCTAAGTAGTGTGTAAGTCTAGGGATCGATGACCTCAGCAGTTTGGTCCCTTAGGAATTCACACACACAAACACACACACACACACACACACACACACACGCACAAGTCCGTAAGTTTGCGAGTGTCTATGTGTTAGTACATTTGTCATTCCTTCAAGCTTAAATGGATGTGGATGAAATCTGTAATGGAGACAGCTTATATCGTGAATGAGTGCACAGGCTACGTTACATATTGAAACACGTATGTAACGCAGCAGCGATGGCGAGGCATTGTAGCATCTGTGACCAGAGAGTATGCGCTTGACCGCGCGAGTGTTGCGAGCGGTTCTCAGTCAGTAGTAGTCTTTGCGAGTTAGTTGTCGCTATGCAGAGTAGCAGTCAGTCAGTCGTTGCGAGTCTGTAGCTCTGTCTAGTTGAGAGCAGTACTCAGTCTGTAGTCGTCATGCAGAGCGGTCGGTCAGTAGTAGCAGCCCAGTGCGGTTGTGTGATGTAGGCGGTCGGCAACAATGGTCAAGATGAGGAATAAGGTATACTGTTAATTAATATAATCATTAGATAATGAAAAATTTTATTTATTGTAATTATTCTCCAACAAGTCTCCCAATAATAATTTTTTATTTCAAAAGCATTTTTTCAAAAGTTTAATTTTTTTTGAACTAAAGATCTCGTTGCACTTCCCATTTCATTCCACTTCTTTTTGAAGAAAAATTTCACTAGAATTACAAAAAAAAAGGAGAATATTATTATTTGCAATGTAGTTCCTCCAAGTGGTGCGCAACAACAAGAGCAGATATGTGACATCTATTTATTCTGAGGTAAGACTTTAATTCTGATTGTTTTACACAGGGCCAAAGACCAATATTTCGGTTTAATTGAAATTTCTTGTCACTGAATGGATTTTAATTTTGAAGGATTTATATTTGAGTCAGATTGCGAATTTCACGTTTTGTTGCCATTGTCAGTACATTTCATTGTGGGCAGGTTACGCATAGAGCAATGTCCATTAGCATCCCTAAATAATATTGTCAATTATTATAAATTTTGCGGGGAGGTTACACTCGGCCCCCATTTCTATTAAGTATTGTCAATTTTCTTTCTTTTAAAATTACGGTGGGGAGGTTACACTTGGCGACCCTGCCAGGATCGAATTTCGTTGAGAGTCTTTTGAGCGACAGTCAGATATCTGCTCTTGTTTGCTTAGATATAATTAGGATTTAGCGCAACACTTTTAATAATATTGTGACTTTCTCTCTACAGGTCAACGGCAATTTGTTGCTTTGTTGTATTTGTGTGTTGCTTTTGCATTGTGTTGATTTGTTTTGTGAAAAATTTTGACTATTGTAAAAATGCCGCGAAAGACTGTGAATAGTGTATCGCGAAGTATTGTGAATGAAATTACCGACTTAAACAACGTGACCGATAGTAATTGTGATACGCAACGTAATGATGACAATCCTGCGTTCACTAACAATCAGTGCATTCCAACCACTAATGATGACTTTCACCTTAATGATGAACAAACGAACTCAATTGTCTCGTCTGTTAACTTGACGACAATTGATGACGCAGAACGCTCTATTGTAATGAGCGCTGCAGAGCTTAACACACCCGATTTGGAAAACCCAAGTAACGAACAGACAAATTTGTCTAATGAATATGAACAGATCACACAAAGTACGATGGATCTATTTAATTCCGAAATAGTGACCGACAGTATACATACGGCTGATAAACCTTTTTGTAAATTACAGAATGACCAAATGGTCATACAAAACGCGACAATTGTAGAAATACCATCAAACAGTACTGAGAATAGAGTAGGTAATGTCACCTTGGAGCAATTTATGGCAATATTGATAGATATCAAACAACAGAATGAGAAAACAGACAACAATTTCAAACAACTTAGGGAAGATAACAAACACTTAAATGAGAAACTTGACAATAATGACGAAAATCTCAAACAACTTAGGGAAGATAACAAACAACAAAATGAAAACCTCAAGCAACTTAGTGAACAGGTCAGACAACAAAATGAAAAATTTGACGACAATTCGAGGCAGCTTAGTGAACAAATTAAAGCTGTTGCCGCGCAGTGTCATGACACTAAGGAACAGTTGCGCGCGGAAATTGAGGCGTGTTCACAAAAAAATAGCGAAGAAATTAAATCTGTTGCGCAAGAATTAAGAGAAATGCAAACAGTCGCAACAGAAACACTCAGAGACGAAATTAGCGGAGTCGCTAAACAATGCTCTGAAAAAGCTGCACAATTACGGGACGAGTTTAAAGCAATGACGGTAGAACTTTCGCGCACTATGGACGCAAAGATAGACGCGAAATTCGAACAGCAGAACACTCAGATTAACGAGCGCTTTAGTCAGCACATACAGAACAGTAATACGCGTTTCCGCAGATTTATTCAAGATCAAAACAAAGTAAAACGACAAGTCATGGAAACAATCACTGCACAGAGACAAGAGGACAAACGTAAAATATTCGCGAAAGCGAAGACGTATGTAGACAATAATGTTACTACAGTGTCCGACAAAATTAATACCATAGAACAATTGAACGCGGAATTACAGGATGAAATTTCTGATCTTAAAGCAAAAACAGATACACACACAGTAAATATTCAAACAGTGACAGATAGATTCGAACAACTAGATCTAACACAGGATTGCGATGTCATCAAAGCTGATGTTAAAAAACTGAGCGAAACTACGCGCAAGTTGCAAAAACAGATTAATGCGTCTGATTCTAAAACCGATGATCAGGTTAAAATACTGACTGAAAAATGTGATGAATTGGCCAGTCGTATTGATGTTATCGAAAATACCAATGACAATAAATCAGACGATACTGCACCGGTTTCTTTTATCCAAACACCTGAATTTCAAAATTTACAGCAGACAATTAATGAAATCGATTCATCTAACAACACGTTACGTCGGAAGTTATCAAATTTACAACAAGAAGTAACAGAAATGAAAAACATTTCAGTTAATAACATATCACAACAGACGCCACTTTATGAACATGTGTCAGACTCACGCAGCGCGTATAATTTGGGTAATCTGCAGAGAGTACGGGACTTAGATTCCGAACAACCACAGTTCAATAGATACTCTTACGATCCTGAACCTGTTCCATTACACAGAGATGATAATTTCGACTATAAACATTTTCTGTCAGTAAGAAAGTTCAAAATATTTAAAAACGATAGAACGCAGATTCACCCACTGGATTGGATTCAACAGTTTAGCTTTGCTCTTCCACCGACTTGGCCTGTAACACATAAACTTGAATTTATTTGCAGTTTTTTGGAAGGCGAACCGGCAACTCGTATGAGACCGATCGCGAGACAGTGTTACTCGGTAGAGGAATTTCAGAATGCTTTTCTGTCAGCGTACTGGTCGAAGACGACACAGCGCGGAATTAAAGATCAACTAATTAGTTTGCCAAACTATGAAAACTCAAATTTTCCCAGTGTAACGCAATTTTTTGAGCATATGGTCCAACAAAATCAGTACCTAAGTGAACCGTACAGTGAATCTGCACTTATACAATTATGCATTTCCAAATTACCACGGTCATTAAGAGTGTCGCTTCTAACAGGCCAGCAAAAAGAAAACATTTCAGCATTCAGGGATCTTTTACAGCTCTTGGAAGTACAGCAATCCGATTATTCTTTTGTAAACAAAAACTTTTCGAGTAACAACCAAGGTCAACAACAGTACTGCAATTATGATCAGGGACGTAATTCCAATCGGAAAAATAACAGACGTTTTAGGAACGACAACTACCAAAACTTTAATAACCGGCAAAATTGTAATTATCAATACCGTCAAAATTTTCAGCAACAGGAACAACACTTTAGTAACAATAGAGATGTTTCACAACAACAACATCAAAACCAGCCGGATAACATACCTAACCAACAATGGAATACGCAAGGTCAACCAGGCTTTAATGTTTCGCCGCGTGGACGTATAGCCCCTGGTCCAATAAATAGTAACGTACGTCAGCAAGGAAACAACTACGTACAAAGAAGACAGTATTTCAATTCCTATCGTAATGCACCGTATAGGAATGACTATTACGACAGACGTAAAAATAATGAGGACAATTTTCAGCGAACATCTAACAACAGTCGGTCATACCAACAGCAAAATCATACGCAAGAACATATTCTCATGAACGAACCCGACAGTAGGTACCATCCAGAGCGTAACACGCCTGGAAGAAGTAATAGGACAGTTCAAATAGTCGAAATGCCACAGAATCCTCCTAATAATAATAACACGTCAGATAGAATCTGACTAAATACTGCACAGGACGCATCTTCTAATAACACAAGCACTACCTTTGACACGCAAAATGTTGTTCACGAAAACGTAATTACTTTTGACGACATCAGAGACACTCTTTTACAGGAAAGACCAGTTATTCAGAAAACCATTTCACATCCCGTTATCGAGATTAAAATTGGTTCATCGAAATTTTCAGCAGTAATTGATTCCGGATCACCAATATCAGTAATTAATGAGGAGACTTTCAACGAGTGCAACAAAGAGAATACTTATCCGATGTTACCTTTAGGCAAAACAAAAGTGAAAGGAGCAGTATCGAGTAAAGGTGTAGACGTTAAATTACAGACGCATTTATCATTTTGTATTGGAGGTCATACTTTTCACTCTAATTTTTGGATTGTGCCTTTATTGACAACAGACGTTATTTTAGGTACGAATTTTCTGGTACAACACGACGCAGTTATTGATTTTCAGAATTCTTATTTAATGTTAAAGGATGAAAATGTACAACTTGCTTTAGAATTTCAGCACTCTTTATCTGCGGAAGAACAAACAATTAACCGCACAGAGGTCATTTCCGCAACACGTAACATAGACTGTAATCCCACATTGTTCACGGATACGTACGTACATAACTATAATACTCCAGACGAAGCTGACTACGACGTTATGCAGTTAATTTCTGATAAGGTTAAAGAGAGCAGTGCAACTACAGACGACGAACGAACGCAATTACACAAAATTCTTTTACAGCAAGCTCCAGTTTTTGACAACATTCCTTGTACTATGTCCGGCTTTATGTATGAATTTCAAGTCAAACCGCACGACACATTTAAAGCTAAGCATTATCCTATTCCGTATATTCACAGAGAACAAGTTAAAAAAGAGCTGCAAGATATGCTTGATCAGGGAATTATTGAACCAGCAGTTAGTCCGTACATAAACCCGCTACATATTGTTAAGAAAAAAGATGGCTCACTTCGCCTTGTACTTGATTCACGTCATATTAATGACATTATTATTAATGAAACAGATCGACCACAGACACTAGAGGAACTTTTACAGAAATTTCACGGTACAGCTATTTATTCCACATTAGATTTGAAATCGGGATTTTGGCAAATTCAACTTCATCCGAATTGTAGAAAATATACAGCTTTTCTCTGTTTTGGCGACTGTTATCAATTTTGCAAATTACCATTCGGCTTAACTATTTCTTCTGCAGCTTTTATTCGCGGTTTGAACACAATACTTCCGACAGAACTTAAAGACAGAATTACGACGTATGTAGACGACATTCTTATCGCAGAAGCTAACTGGTCTGAACACAATCTGATTCTTGAACAACTGTTACAAACTTTCCATGCACAAGGACTTACAGTTAACCTCAGTAAATCGCATTTTGGCAAAACTTCTATAAAATTTCTTGGACACGTAATTTCAGCAGAAGGCATTACGCCCGATCCGGAAAAACTTCAAGCTCTACGTGACATTAGTGTTCCTACGACGAAGAAACAACTACGCAGTTTTTTGGGCTTAATTAACTTTTTTCGCAAATTTATTCATCACTCCGCTTTAGACACGCCTAGATTATGTCAATTAACAGGTAAAAACAGTATTTGGTCTTGGGATAAGCAAGCACACTCTGAATTCATGAACCTGAAACATGCTTTGTTGAATGCACCACTTTTATCGCACCCAGATCTTACTAGAAATTTTTCCATTGCCACCGACAGTTCCAATACCGCTTTAGGCGTACACATTTTTCAGGAAATTGAAGAAGATGGCTCTACAGTAATTAAAAACATCGCATTTGCAAGTCGCATTTTGTCACCCGCTGAACGAAATTATTCTGTTACAGAACTTGAAACATTATGTGTTGTATGGGCTTTTACGAGATTTCGGCACTTTCTTTATGGCAGACATACCACCGTCTACACAGACCACAGAGCAATACAATTTTTGCTTTCAGCTAAATTTACTCACGATAGATTAAGCAGATGGAAACTATATTTACAGGAATTTAATTTTACGATTGTTCACATTCCCGGCACACAAAATGTTATAGCAGACGCACTATCGCGTTCTCTCAGCAACAATCAGCAAGACGTAGCAACCCACTTCTGCAAAGCAAATTTCAGTGTCATGTACATTCAGCAAGTTGCCTTTGAAAACTTTATTTCATCGTCATTACAGGACATAGCGCAAGAACAAAATAAGGACAATGTGTGGAAAGAAATTAAACACCTTTGGCAAGATAGGAAAAATGTTACGATTAGGAACCACTACACTGTACGCAATGACATTCTGTTTCGCCGCTCTCATCCTGACAGCAACATTTGGTTATTATGCATTCCTGACGAACTGGTTAACAAACTAATTTGGTACACTCATTTAAGTTACGCACATTACGGAGCACGAAAATGTTTTCTTATACTGAGACAGAACTGTTATTTTACCAACATGGAAAAACGTATACGACGAGTTTTAGCGTCTTGTAAAATTTGCCAGAAAGCTAAATCAGACACCACTTCACATATTCCTCCTTTATATCCCATTATACCTGTGAAATTAAGACACATGGCCGCAGTAGATATTTTTGGTCCGATTCCGAGAACTAACAGAGGTTTTTGCTACATTTTTGTCGCTGTTGAGCTTACTTCAAAATTTGTTACTTTCACTCCATTACGCAAAGCATTTGTAAAACATTTTCTATTTCATGTAGGGCATGTAATGAAAGTAATTTCTGATAATGGATCTCAATTTCGTAGTAGTGTATGGACACGCATGTTACGAGCTAGAAACATTTCTCCGATATATATATCCAAGTACCACGCTTCTTCGAACCCTTGTGAAAGATTAATGAAGGAAATTGGTAAGCTGTGCAGAATATACTGCCACAAAAGACATATTGATTGGGATACACACATACTCTCATTCCAAGATGTAATTAATTCCATTCCAAATGAATCCACTATGCTATCTCCGACTGTTATACTGAAAAACGTTGAACCACCGAACAAAATTAAAGAATTAATAGAATTCCCCAAAAATCGTCGCCTACGACACCACGAAATAATTGACATTGCGCTGAACAACATCAAACGTGCCGCAGAGCGCCGGAGAAGACAGCAAAAACAGGTTTGTACACGCCGCGACTTTCACGTTGGACAGAAGATATTAGTACGTACACACTATTTATCCAGCAAATTAAAAGGTAAGTGCAGTAAATTTGAACTTCTATACGCAGGTCCGTATCGGATTCGCAGTATCCCTCACCCCAATGTTGTACACGTCGAAACTTTGAGAACCAGAAAATCGAAAGGCAATCACCATATCTCAAACATTAAACCGTTTATTGAGTGAAACCACTGTATGATTCAACACACTATGATGCCATTTACTAATGCAATTAATTCACCTGACTAATTATTGATGATTATCGTATTTTTTTTCTTGGCAAGTGCCCGGCAAGGTAAGGTTAGCAGGTCGCTCTTCTTGTCGTTACACATCAGACCGTGCATATTTTTCCAGATGAATTTACACATTTACGACTATTTCTGCAATTATATTTATGTGACTACTTATTGATGATTATCGTATTTTTTTCTTGGCAAGTGCCCGGCAAGGTAAGGTTAGCAGGTCGCTCTTCTTGTCGTTACACATCAGACCGTGCATATTTTTCCAGATGAATTTACACATTTACGACTATTTCTGCAATTATATTTATGTGACTACTTATTGATGATTATCGTATTTTTTTTCTTGGCAAGTGCCCGGCAAGGTAAGGTTAGCAGGTCGCTTTTCTTGTCGTTACACATCAGACCGTGCACATTTTCCATTTTTTTGTGTATATGACTGTACTCCAGTTTTGTTTGTATGCACTATGAAATAGTTAAGATATAACACACACCAGTCGACTTTGACATTTTTTTTTTGCCTTATGACATCTCAACATCGTGACTGTTTCACATTTTTTTTGCTACTGCATTGTATTATTCTGTGTACATTTTTTCGCATCCGAACACTGTCAATGTCTTGGACATATTACGTTTTCTGTCATGTTATGCTGTATGGTTAATTGTGTCACCATAAACCAGTCATTATTTAGTGGGTATAGGATTTAAATGCAAGACATTAATCTTTGTTCATCAATTTCAGAAAGGAATGATGATTCTAAGAAATAAATTTAACATAAATGGGAATTTCACCTACGGAATAAACGAAAGGAGATGCAATAACTTTATGAGGAAGAGTAAAGGGATCAGGATTAACAAGCATTAACAAGAATATACTATACTCATCACAGAATAGCAGTCTTAACTAATTTTTTCTTTCAGAATACAAGGTGATTGATGCAGGCTGTCAGACTGAACTACACATCTTAGTTTTAGTGATGAAATATGCTAGAGATAAGGAATAGTTAGGTAATGAGTAATGAAGTGATTTTTTGCAGATGATAGTGAATACTGATGAATAATGATGAAGGAAATGGTATTATGAATAATGAAGTTTTTCTTTACAGGTGATGATAATGGTGAAGTTATGATGATATGGATAATGAAGTTTTTTTTTCTTTACAGATGAGGATAATGTTGAAGTTATGTATTTATGCTACGTAGTTATTTAAGTATTTGTTGCAGTTTGCTTTGACAGCAGGTGTTACATTGCATAGTAGGATGACTGAAAGTTTTGGAAAGGACAGCTATGAAACACATTTTTATACACATTTCACTACTTGTTAATTCGAAGTTCACTACTTTTCAGCATAGTATGCGTTTCTTCTTTCAGGTCAATAATCCGTTTTTGTATTTTTTCCAGGAGAAGTTTTTCATGACACTTACTAAACCTGTTACTTATTATACCTGTTCTAGTACTTGCATTTTTATATTTTTTACCCATTTGTGTTTATCATTTATAAATGTGATCACATGTACTGCCTTGTTACATAATCTTGCTACAGCTGACTCATGACGAATGACGTTACCTATCCTCATTTGCAGCAATAGGTCAAAAGCAAAAAGTATTATGCCTCAGCAATTAATTATCGATCCCAACGCAATGCATTGCTACCAAAAAAAATGTATTACCAGTCCCACATAATGTCACTAGTTTATGATAATTCTGAATAATACTGATCAACTCTGAATAGCATGTCACTCGAGTAATGACCTCTTAATGAGACTATATTCAAAATAATGCTTTGTCACTAGCTAATAACTGCCACTGTTTATTGTAATGCCTGTGATTACTAATGATTTGACTGTAATTAACTGATTTTTAATAATGACTTTGTAATAATCTGAATAATACTGAATGATGATTTTATTCAATACTTGCTGGCCACTGAGTGCCAATAATTAATGTCACTCCACGAATTGTTATTAATTATGCCATTGATTAGCTCTTGTTTCCAATATTGATACTTTGTTGTTGGAAATGAATGTGACTGTTTCATAATGCTTTGTAATTAGGAAAAGACTAATGATTCTTAATAGATTGGAATGACACATAATTAATTAACTATGGTACTGTTTAATAATGCTTTGTAATTAATTAAGGCTAATAATTCTTAGTATATTGAAATGACAAATGATTAATTAATTAACTGTAATTAGACAAATGATTAATTAACGACAAATGATTAATTAACTGTAATTAGACAAATGATTAATTAAAGACAAATGATTAATTAACTGTAATTAGGAGAAGGTTAATGATTCTTAATTATACTCTGTAACTGAAAAGAATGCGATTATTTCATAATATTTTGTAACCAGGAAAAGAAGGCTACTGATTCTATGTAAAACAATTAATGAACATTTTTCTGTAATACTACATACTTGGTACAGAAATGTTCAATAACTGGGCTATGAATGCCACGAACTATCAATGAAGACTGTAATTGTCAATATTATGTGACTTGATGTCCTTCACCTCATAAGCTGACTACCCTGAATTACTGCAATGTCCATTTGTCCTGTTTATCCTAGTGATCATGGAGCACTATCTTTGGTTTTGCACTAATTCTACGTTGGTGTGCCTTGTAAGAGTGTGGTGTTGACACGACATGCTGTCCACCACCATGAGCGATGAAGACATTATTATGGTCCCACTGTTTGGTGTACCTAATGTACTGCCAAAATGAAAACATGGAACATTACTACGGCAGTTCAGTGTCTTGGCTACACTGATAAATTCTGATGGGAAAAGAACTTCAAGTTGTGTCACTTGGTGTTGTACTACTGTGGAAAGATATGGACTTTCAGAGCAGCTGTGTGCAATCTAAAGTGCTACAACCATGATGCAATCCTTTCCTTTCCTATCCTGATTCTTGTCACATAAAGAAAAAATTTTTTTGGTAACATCATTTATGTTCATAGGTTATACATTTTTCGATTCGCTAAACTCCAGTGTGAGTACACTTATGTCACTGGTCGACATGATGTTTGCCATTATGTTTATTTGTTGTGAAAATACTAAAGACATTTTTCAGTGCATGTGCACTTTGGACATGAATTTTTTTTTTTTGCCATTATGTTTATTTGTTGTGAAAATACTAAAGACATTTTTCAGTGCATGTGCACTTTGGACATGAATTTCTTTTTTTGCCATTATGTTTATTTGTTGTGAAAATGCTAAAGACATTTTTCAGTGCATGTACACTTGTCAACATAATATTTTTTGCCAGTCTGTTTATTTGTTCTGAATATGCTAAAAAGAATTTTTTCAGTGCCTGTGCACTTTATCTGTCAAAAAGTTTGTATATACTTTTCTGATTTGCTACTATGTTTTGTACTCACATTTTGTCTTTGTCTGATATATTTTGTACTTAGTGCGTGTGCACAACATTTACTTTATGTACTACATCTAATTATTCTTGCCAGTCTGTTTATTTGTTCTGCATATGCTAAAGACTTTTTTCAGTGCCTGTGCACTTTGTTATCTGTCAAATAATTTGTATATACTTTTCTGATTTGCTACTATGTTTTGTACTCACATTTTGTCTTTGTCTGATATATTTTGTACTTAGTGCGTGTGCACAACATTTACTTTATGTACTACATCTAATTATTCTTGCCAGTCTGTTTATTTGTTCTGCATATGCTAAAGAATTTTTCCAGTGCCTGTGCACTTTATCTGTCAAAAAGTTTGTATATACTTTTTTCTGATTTGCTACTATGTTTAGTATTCACATTTTGTCCTTGTCTGATATATTTTGTACTTAGTGCGTGTGCACAACATTTAAATATTCTGTAAGTTGTAGGATTTTGTTAATTAAAGAAAAATTTTGCCGCGCTTGGCAAGTCCAAATGACTCACCATCGCTGCCAAATTTTTGCCCCCCGAGTGGAGGGTTATGAAACACGTATGTAACGCAGCAGCGATGGCGAGGCATTGTAGCATCTGTGACCAGAGAGTATGCGCTTGACCGCGCGAGTGTTGCGAGCGGTTCTCAGTCAGTAGTAGTCTTTGCGAGTTAGTTGTCGCTATGCAGAGTAGCAGTCAGTCAGTCGTTGCGAGTCTGTAGCTCTGTCTAGTTGAGAGCAGTACTCAGTCTGTAGTCGTCATGCAGAGCGGTCGGTCAGTAGTAGCAGCCCAGTGCGGTTGTGTGATGTAGGCGGTCGGCAACAATGGTCAAGATGAGGAATAAGGTATACTGTTAATTAATATAATCATTAGATAATGAAAAATTTTATTTATTGTAATTATTCTCCAACAAGTCTCCCAATAATAATTTTTTATTTCAAAAGCATTTTTTCAAAAGTTTAATTTTTTTTGAACTAAAGATCTCGTTGCACTTCCCATTTCATTCCACTTCTTTTTGAAGAAAAATTTCACTAGAATTACAAAAAAAAAGGAGAATATTATTATTTGCAATGTAGTTCCTCCAAGTGGTGCGCAACAACAAGAGCAGATATGTGACATCTATTTATTCTGAGGTAAGACTTTAATTCTGATTGTTTTACACAGGGCCAAAGACCAATATTTCGGTTTAATTGAAATTTCTTGTCACTGAATGGATTTTAATTTTGAAGGATTTATATTTGAGTCAGATTGCGAATTTCACGTTTTGTTGCCATTGTCAGTACATTTCATTGTGGGCAGGTTACGCATAGAGCAATGTCCATTAGCATCCCTAAATAATATTGTCAATTATTATAAATTTTGCGGGGAGGTTACACTCGGCCCCCATTTCTATTAAGTATTGTCAATTTTCTTTCTTTTAAAATTACGGTGGGGAGGTTACAATATACCTACCTATCGAAGAAGTGGGAATGGGGGTGAAGAAATTGCGTAGCTCACGACTCGCCAGTAGCCAATATTATTCATCCAGTATTTCAAACTGAGATCACTTTACCACTTGCAACAAATCTTATACATAATTTCAAACCTTTACCAAACTTTTATGTCGTTGGCAACTCCCACAAAATGATGGAAGGAAAAATGTTTATAGCCTACTACATATTCGCTGTTCATGCATTAAAACTGCCGCAAAAAGCATGACCTTACTTCTTCACTACAGACTGCAATCGCAACACATTTTTTCAGCAGTGTTCGTGTGCATTACTGAATGTACAAGCAAAATTACGTCAACCTACGACTTACAGTTCAGGAGATAAGACTTCATAAACACTGGAGTAAAAAGCTGTCGTATTGCATATGACACTTAAATTTGTTACTCATTTACCACTAACTCTACTCGATATACACTTTGCAGACATTACCCAGATATCCCGTCGAACGTACCTATAAAAATATGTCATTTTACGACACATATTTCAGGAGACATGACGTCAAATACTGAGATGCTTCAAAAACTGCCACATCATACCCCACGTTTACATTCATTACTTCTGTACCACTAACTCTATTCGCAACACATTTTGCAGAAAGTGCCCACACATGTTGTAGAATGTACGTAGGAAAACGTGTCATTGCGCAGCACATAGTTTAGGAGATAGGATGTCAAGAAAACTGAGCGAGGGGAAGTTAAACTGTATTGCCAAATTACCTAGAGACACAGGTCAAATATGGGTGCAAATGCGTGTGAAATACGTTAAATACGAGGTTTATTAGGAATTCAAGGTGCAACAGATCACGAAATGAAAACGAAAGTGAAAATCCGATGATGCTTTGCACAGATGTCTTAGGCTGCTCGATCGTGATTGTCGCTCTATTCAGTTCCGATGACGTAGTGATCACGTAGACATGCCTACAACAATAGCTTCTCTCGTCAGGCATGGGAGCCCACTGAGAAGTTTCGTCTGATTTCATGCAGTCTCACATAACGTGTCATGCATTTCTTTCTCCACGAAAATTCTCTGCCGTACACTACAGGGGCAATGAGTTAGCCACTGCAGCATTTTCAATGGGAAGTGTTTGATCACCCCCTGTACAACCCGGAGTTGGAACCCTCTGATTCTCATCTCTGCTCACTTTAACCACTGGCTATGAAGACAACGTTTTGGCACATACAACAAGCTGCAGACTGGCGTAGATAAGTTGCGGAAGGCACAGGTGGCTGCCTTCCATGACGACGTTGTTGGAAAGGTGGTACAACGCTACGACAAATGTCTAAGTCGCAGCAACTACTGCGTAGAGGATTGATGGAAGGTGTAGCAAACTGTAGCAAGTTATGCATTTTTAATTTTCACTGTGGTTTTCCGATCAGCCATCGTGTATGTCAAATACATTGTACTTGGGTGCACGTCGTCAAGGCCACATGTATAAAGCTCATCCTAAACCAATGGAACAAATTCAATCAAATTTGGCAGACATAAGAGTTACGATTTGAAAGAAATACTGTGCCAGCAAGAACCATCAGCCTCCTAATGTGGAGAGAATATGGAGGCGGAGGAAATGCACAGATAGAGAGGAGGGGACGACATGTACACAGATAAAGGGGGGACGATAAGATGGACAGAGAGAGGGAGACTAGGAAATGGGAAGAGGGGTCGGAGGATATGGAGAGAGGAAGGGAAGCAGATGGACAGCGAGAGAGAGAGAGAGAGAGAGAAAGGAGAGGAGGAGTTGGGTACAGAAGGGAAAGAAGAGGAGATGGACAGAGGTAGGGGATGGAGGAGACTAACAGCGACAGAGGAGCAGGAGGTGAAAGTGAGTGGGGGCTGAAGCTGGATGGAGAGAGGTGGAGGAGTTTCACAGAGAGAGGGGAAGATGGACATACAGAGAAGGGCAGGAGGAAACTGACAGAGAGTGGGAGATGGAGAGATGGAGGAGAAGGACGGACAGAGAGGGTAGAAGATACGAGTAGAGTAGGGAGAGGTAAGAGATGGACGAAGAGAGGGGGACAGATGAGATGGAGTAGTAGACGACCAGAATAAACACATACCCGGGCAACAATGGGTACTGAGCAATCTCTACATGTATGCTAAGAACAACAAGTCTCTAAACGTTGCATTGCAGTTTATTCCTGCCTCTCTACGCACACTATGGCAATTATGATCATTCCCGTCGTAAGTATGTCGCAAACAGTCGTATTTATTTATTCCCTTTTCCGGCACATTTTGTAATTTTGTAATTCACTACTCGGCGGCGTAAAATTGGTTCCCGTGAAGTGAATGACTGAGTTGCGAGTGACGTGAGTTCTGTCAATGTTTCCTTTTCTTTTCTGGCCCTAAGTGACTCGCGAGCAAGACTTCCGATAGGTGACCCATGCCCGTGGACATTGAGTTTCAGCATTAACTTTTTTTGTTGTTGTAAATTTATGTTCAACCGTGGGCAACACCGTTTGGCGCAGCTAGTGATCACATACAACAAATATTAATAGAAGAGAAACAAATTTCAGGTTGAGATTAATTGGAAGAATCTTGAGGGAATACAGCTATTCATAAAATAAGGGTTTGGCAAAATACTTTTTTAATACATTGTTAAGTGTGTCTTAGCAGTCTGGGACTATTACCAGCTAGGATTAATAGAAGATCCAAACAAGAGTGGCGTGCTTTGCCAGTCGATCGTTTAGTCAGTGTTACAGAGATGCTCGACACACTCCAGTTCGCAGACGCTGCAGGAGAGGCGTTCTGCATGACGGAGAGTTTTACTATCGAAATGTAAATGGAAATGCCGTGTGGCTAGGGCCTCCCGTCGGGTAAACCGTTTGCCTGGTGCAAGTCTTTCAAGTAGTCGCCATTTCGGCAACTTGCATGTAGATGGGGATGAAATGATGGTGATAAGGACAAGACAACACCAAGTCCCTGAGCGGGGAAAATCTCCGACCCAGCAAGGAATCGAACCCTGGCCGATAGGTATGACATTCTGTTGCGTTGACCACTCAGATACCAGGGGCGGTCACTATCGAAATACCGAGAGGGCATATTCCAGGAAGAATGGGACACAGTAAAACTCTCTTCGACATATGTCTCCCGAAATGTCTACAACGAGAAAATTCGAAATATTACAGCTAATACAGAGGGTCACCAGCAATTATTCTTTCTCCACGAAGTACTCGCGAATTGAATAGGGAAGGGGGGAGCATTTAGTGGTACGAGTACACTCCGCCACACACATTCAAGTGGCTTGCACTGTCTTTATGTACAAGCAATGCAGTTAAAGTTAACAGTTTCTCAGAACATTGTTCCTGTGGTATCGTCCAAAGTCAGCAAACTAGATCGATACCACAGGCACTAGTGAGGGCTCGCTGCATTCCGCAACGACGTATAGGGCGTGCTCCAGAAGACCACGGCTCCCTCTCCTCAACAGCAGCGCCTTGCCACTGAGGTCAATATACTATTGTGAATGTAAGTACTTAACCCCAGTTCGAGACCTCAGCTACAGCAGTCAACGTCATCGAGCAGGACTTTGACAATTAAAGTTTCTGATGAAATGTACTTCGTAATGTTGAACATTGTACCTCAAGAGATGAGTTTGTTAATAGGGGCACCAAGTGATGCATTACTAGTCAAAGAAGGCTGTAAATTGTCCAGTCCACCTGTGGCAAAAGAGTGTGTCAAAGTAAATATTTTATTAATTTAAGTAGTAAAATAAACTAAAGTGTTTTAGTCTAATCAGCCTTCTCGTAGAGCAATCAAAGAATCACAGCTGGCTGGACGAAATGAGTTTCGCCTGGTCACGACAGGTTCTTTCTTATTTGTGTGGTTCGTCGAGCTGAACTTCAGATTTTAGTTCTTCCTACTCTTGCACTGCTTTTTCAAAGACACAGCTGGAAAGAAACAGAGAGGGTTTATTACTCTCTCTTACTGATGTTTGATTTCAAAATGTTCTGAAATTTCTCCCTGGAGATTAGTCTTGATTTTATACCAATGTATCACTAATAGTTACATTGTAGGCCTAAACCTTGCTGTTTCAGAATGTGGAAGAGACATTTGCGTTTGTTGAGCAATACATTTTCATGGCAAAATATCATGACCACCAGCTTAATATCTCGTTTGTCCAATTTTGGAACGCAATAAATCAGCGATTGTGCCTGGAATGCAGTCAGCAACTCTTTTTCTTTTTCCCGAGAAACGCTGCACGACATACGTATGGACAGCTTACGTAATTTACGTACATTACGGGTCTATGGTTTGTGGGGCAGAACTTGTGTCTTGTAACATCCCAGCGGTGTTCAATTATATTCACCCCAGGCGAATTCGATGTCCAAAACATCAACATGAGTTCACTACCATGCGCCTCAAACCAGTGTAGTGCCATTCTAGACGTGTGACAAGAAGAGTGATCCTGCTGGAAGATGGCACTGCGCCGTGGAAGACATCAGGCAAGAACAGAAGCAGTTATTGCGTAGTAATGTTCACGTAGTTTACAGCTGCGACAACGCTTTCGATTACTACAAGAGGCCAGCCTGATTTCCCACAGAGCATAAAACTGCCCTCGCCGGTTGTGCTCGTGATGTGTGCGTGTTTCGAGTATCAGTTGGCCTGTATGCGGACGTATCTGAAAGCTACTGTCGAACTGGTGTAACCAGAAACGTCATTCTGCCGATCTGGTGACACGTTGCCCTTAATGCACGGTCCAATCTTGATAATCGAGTGCTCCTCGCGATCGTTACTGACGATTTTAGATCACTAATGTTCAACAATGTGCGATGACGGCGTCAAAACTGTCACAGATCGCCGCCTGTCTTGGTTTCAAGAGCGGGCAAGCACACGACCTCCAGTTCTGTAACGATCCGATGTCGCCTAGCGTTGCTTTCACCGTCGTTCGACCACCAGATGCTCGTGATAGTAGCACGTGAACAGTCGACCAGCTTACAGGTATCCGTGATTCTCGTTGTCAGGCACCGAACCTTAACAAGTGGAAATGTAAGCGGGTTATCCCATTTACAGCCCGTGGCTTCGTTTTTCATTTGCCTCTGTTCGGCTTATCTGGTTTACTTAGAGCGCTACATCCCGCAGAGATACAGAATTGCAAATCAATACAAAGGTTACAATCCCACGAAAGTAATAGGCCACTCTCAAGCACACATGTATCGAATTTATTATGAAAATAGTAGACACGTATAAGACACATACAGGCATCGCGCATTTACATAGTCTTTTTTATAGCACCAGTAACAAAATAATGTACCTTTACACCAGTTTTGGTTGTAGCAGAAACATACAGAGATGCATTATTTTGACTTCGTAGGTTTTCCCCGCGTATTAAGTCTTGTAAGTCTCTTCGGGTTTGCTGCCGGATCCTAAAATCAACACGATTCCGTATTTCGACGATCGATCTGTTCGCTATCTTCAGGAGAATGCTGCTTCTGCTGAAGAGACTTTTCAATGCATTATCTTGTTGAAATATTAGACTTTCGTACCCTACGTCCTCGTACTTTCTAATGAGGTCTGTATATAGCATCTCAGTGTGCATGTTAAAGTTCATTCCAGTGACAAGACAAGCAATACGTGATTTACCTGTAGCGTAGAAGACTGCCTAAATCATAATACTTCCACCACCAAATCTTCTGCTCATTCATATCTGCTGTTCTGCCCTCTGATTGTGCCAATAATATTCAGATCCATCCTGCCCAGTTAAATTTAACTTCTTGTAGTCACTGAAGATCACTTTATCCCATTCTGAAGTCGTGACGTACTTTTCTCAGCAATCTCCAATCTACTACTTTTATGTAAATGGTGTTTGAGCAGGTTTCTGCAGTCGTTTCTTGAATGGAAGGTCTATGTCATACGACAAAATTTCTCGACCACGTCTAGAAGTTGCAGCCAACTGTAAATCAGCAACAAGTGAGAAGAATACCCGTTTGTGGCCCTTTCTTTGCGCAAAAGTAACCGTTTCGGTGACTCAAATGATTTTCTACTTTGCCCATATTTTCCGCTCTGTCCATGTCGCCATATCGTGCGACCAGTCTGACGACTTCATCTATCATTGTACTTGAAAGGTTCAACTTATTGGCGAATTGAAGATTTGAGTATCGTTCCGTTGTACGCACTAATGTCTGCTTTTTTATCACATGATCACAGTTTTTCGCCTGGCATTGTCACAATCATGGTTTACGAATATAACAAGCACTATCACTAAGGGCGTCTCTTTCTGTCTGCAGTAAAGGCGCGTACGCAAGCACTAACACCGCACACAGTCGACTGCGTTTATACCGTGTTCCACCCTACACCACCTGAACCGATGATATCTTGTTATATAGCTAGTAGTGATATGAAATACGTCAATACTATTTAACTGCATTTGTCGGTATGTTGGATCTCATACTATGCCAATACACTGTGCACAACTACTCCAACCATCAATACTAATTTTTCTCCGGACTTCCAGCACTATATTGGGTTTCAGTCTACGTCGCAGTGGGCACAAGTCATAATGTTCTGGCTACAAAGGTAAAGATTTTTTTTCCGTTATTGTAATTTCATGCCTCAGATGAGACGGGCCGGCAGCGGCGTACAGACGCCGCTCTTCAGTCAATCGATACAACAGATAGACATAGAAGACAGAGAACATAAAAAGCATGGTAATACATGATTAACATTACAAGATATATTAGAATCCGTTCGACGGAAGGAACGTTACACAAAGGTTGTCACCAGTAGAACAGACGAAGACATCCAGTGGGAGACAAGGACGTAGGAGGACACCGATGAAAACACTGTGGCGCACAACGGAGAAATACTGACGCACGAAAAGACTAGTGACCATCATCGGCAAAGCATTCACAAACACACTGATGAAGGGAGGGGGGCTGCCTCCATTTGGCATGGAGAGGTAGGAGGGCAGGAAGCAGGTGGGGTGGAGCCAGTGGGAGAAAGAAGGGAGAGTGCGGGGAGGGGAGAGAGTAGAGGTTGGAAGCCTGGAGAGGGGGAGGGAGTGGGAGACGTTGGAGAGAGGAGGAGGCAAAAAGGAGGGTGATGTGGGACAGACGGAGCCCTGGGGAAAAGGGGAGCAATGGGAGGGGAAAGTCAGAGCTGGTAGGAGGGGTAGATGGAAGGAACAGAGACATCATCAGAGAGGGGGAGTTGGTAGAAGCCACCTTGGGCAAGGGTATGGAGAGTGTGAAGATGGAGAGCAGGTGGGATGCAAGAATACTGGCACTGCAGTGGGCTGGGATGGGCAACAATGGCAGGTACAGGGGTTCAAACTTGTAGGAGGTGTAAAGGATCCATATCCACTCGAGGAAAAAGAGAAGGTGCGGGAAGGGAATGAAGTCATATAGGTTTTGGGTGGGGGATGCATGCGATAGGTGAGGCGAAGCGCATGGCGTTCAAGGATTTGGAGGGACTTATAGTAGGTGGGAGGGGCGGAAATCCAGGAGTGATGGTCATAGCAGAGGATGGAGCTGATGAGGGATTTATTAGGGTTGAGGGTAGTGGAAGGGTCCAAACACCATGCCCAGCCAGAGAGGAGTTTAAGGAGACAGAGTGAGGTACATGCCTTGGCGTGGACTGTCCGGAGACGGGGAGTCCAGGAAAGGTGGCATTCGAGGGTGACCCCAAGGCACTTGAGCGTGGGGGTGAGGGTAATGGGGCAGCCATATATGGTAAGGTAAAATCTAGAAGAGAGAAGAAAGGTATAGATTGCTCTCTTGTTATAGGTACTTCTCCATTGCAAACTTGTTGACTAAGCTGTCACATAATTATTAATCTTTTTGAAATGTATCAGAGGCAGAACATCGTTATCTCTCTCTCTCTCTCTCTCTCTCTCTCTCTCCCTCTCTGTGTGTGTGTGTCTCTCTCTCTTTCTCTTTCTCTCTCTCCCTGGCTCTGTTTCTGTGAAAAACTCAGCAAAACTCAATGTCTCTACCTTTTCCACATATACGACGGGGTACCCAATAAAAACCGAAATATCACTGCGGAGCTTGTGTGGTATGCATTTCTGCCTCTAGGAGAGTATAGCGCAACTCATTGCTAGTTCAGTGCCGCCTGTGTTGTCGACCTGGCTTGTTCTGTTCATCTGCAGTGATTTATCTTGCTAGCGCTGTTTTGTTCTTGTTTCGCTTTTTATGATGTTTTCTACTCGGCAAGAATGCTGCTGAAATTGTTTCACTTTTGCAAGCAGCTTACCAAGATGGCATAGTGTACGAGTGGTTCCCTCGATTTAAAAACGGCACCATGTCTATTGACGACAAACCCCGATCTGGACGTCCATCAACTGCCTGAATCACAGAAATTATTGAAAAAATATAAGAGCTTGTGCTCACACACCGTGGACAGACAGTCAACTGCCAGAGATATGTGGGTACTCTTGGAGCAGCAGTGTCCGTCAAAGAAGAGCCAATTTGTGACAGAGAGGAGACTGGTTCTTCCACCAGGACAACGCACCTGCACACACAGCCATCTCTGTTAGTCAGTTTCTGGCTAAAAGTGGCATTATTCTGCTGCCCCATGCGCCTTACTCGCCTGGCCTGGCTCCATGCGACTTTTTCGGGTTTCCACACACGAAAACACTGAAGAAGTCAAGACAGAAAAGAAAGGGGATCTCTCAGACATTTCTAAATTTGACTAGAAAACATGTAGTAACTTTGTAATGCAGAGTATTTTGAAGGGGACGAGGTTGTTTTGTAAACAATTTGAAAATACATAACTTTTAAAAAATAATTCACCTTTATTTGGGTACCACTCGTAAGCTCTTGGTCAACACACACACACACAAAATCACTATCGCTCTCTTCTGTCTTCCTTGCGTTTTTCATTAGTTCCGAAGAACTACCTCCTGTCCTTGGGACAGTGTCTGCGGCACGGAATGCCGGCCTGGTCGCCCGTTAAGCAGCCAGCCGTGTGTGGTTCAGTTTCCGGCATCTCGGCGGGAGGCAGACCTCCGCGGGTAGGCGGCAGGGGGCCGGGGACCAGTGGTGGGGGTCTGGGGGTCGCTGATGCATGGCCGGCCTGCCTCTGACAGCCGACACGGCGGGTCGCTGCAGCGACGCTCGGGTACGGCGTTCGCGTAGGCCACCTCAGACCCGGCACTGACGCAGCGGCCGCCTTACCGAGGCCTTCTTGCTGCACCTGTAGAGGTCATCCTGACATAAAATACCGTGGAAATGCATAAGTTAATAAGAGATGGGACTGTTACACCATGGTACACAAGACACGGCAGAACACTGTTGCAGAAGCAACGAAAAAATCATGCAAATTTCAGAAGAACGCAAAATCCCCAAGACTGGCTAAGTTTCACGGAAGGTCGAAACTTAGTGCGGACGTCAATGCGAGTTCAATAGCTTCCACAATGACACATTGTCTTAAACCATGATAGAATACCCAAAGAGATTCTGGTCGTATATAAAGTACACCAGTGGCCAAAAACAGCCAATACCGTCACTGCGCGATAGCGATGGAAATGATACCGATGATGGTGCCACTGAAGCAGAGTTACTGAACACAGTTTTCCGCAATTCCTTCACGAAAGAAGACGAAGTAAATATTCCAGAATTCGAAACCAGAACAGCTGTTAGTATGAGTGACATAAAATTAGATATCTTACGTGTTTCGAAACAACCCAAATCACTTAAGAAAGGCACCTTTCCGGTCCAGATGGTACACCAATCAGGTTCCTTCCAGAGTATGCAGACACAATATCGCCTTTCTTAGCAATCATATTCAATCGCTCACTTGACGAAACGTCTGTTCTTAAAGACTGAAAAGTACCACAGGTCACGCCGATATTCAAGAAAGGAAATAGGAGTAACCCATTGAATTACAGACCCATATCACTGACCTATATTTACAGTAGGATTTTGGAGCATATACTGTACTCGAACATTATGATTCACCTTGAAGAAAAAGATTTATTGGTGCATAACCAACACAGATTCATAAAATTATCGTTCTTGTGCAACACAGGGAGCTCTTTTTTCCCATGAAGTAATGAATGCCGTCGACAAGGGATCTCGGAACGATTGCATATTCCTGGATTTCCAGAAGGCTTTTGATACCGTTCCTCACAAGCGACTGTTAATCAAATTGTGTGAATAGGGTGTATGGTCTCACTTGTGTGACTGGATTCGTGATTTCTTCTGACAGAGGTCACAGTTCGTAGTGATAGACAGTAAATCATCGAATAGAACGGAAGTGATATCTGTCGTTCCGCAAGTTAGTGTCATAGGCCCTCTGCTGTTCCTGATTCACATAAATGATCTAGCTGATAATCTGAGCAGCCCCCTTAGATTGTTTGCAGATGGCGCTGTAATTTACCTTGTAGTAAAATCATCAGACGATCAATTCCAAATACAAAATGATCTAGAGAGAATTTCTATATGGTGCGAAAAGTAGCAGTTGGCACTAAACAAAGAAAAGTGTGAGGTCATACACATGGGTACTAAAAGAAATCCTATAAATTTTGGATCTACGATAAATCGAGCAACTCTAATGGCTGTCAATTCTACTAAATACCTAGGAATTACAATTACGATCAACTTAAATTGGAAAGACCACATAGATAATATTGTGGGGAAGGCGTATCAAAGACTACGCTTTGTTGGCACCACACTTACAAGATGCGACAAACCCACTAAAGAGACAGCCTACATTACACTTGTCCGTCCTCTGCTGGAATATTGCTGCGCGGTGTGGGATCCTTACCAGATAGGACTGACCGAGAACATCGAAAAAGTGCAGAGAAGGGCAGCTCGTTTCGTGTTATCGCGCTATAGGGGGGAGTGTGTCACTGAAATGATGCGCGAGTTGGGGTGGCAGTCACTGAAACAAACTCCGTTTCCTTTGCGGCGAGATCTATTTACGAAATTTCAATCACCAACTGTCTCTTCCGAATGCGAAAATATTTTGCTGACACCCACCTACGTAGGGAGAAATGATCATCACAATAATATAAGAGAAATCAGAGCTCGAAAGTGTTCTATTTTCCCATGCGCCATTCGAGAGTGGAATGGTAAAGAGCCTTCTGGCAGGCACTTAAGTGTGAATTGCAGAGTAACCATGCAGATGTAGATGTAGATGTAGAACACGTCTGTAGCGAGGGACAAGCGCGGATTAAAGTGGTGGGAAGGGGGGCGGAGGTGGCCATCGCCCCCCACCCCTTGAGAGCTGAAACTAAATTAAAATCAAATACTGGTTCTTGTAATCTGCCATAAAGTTAACCACGCGAATTTAGAGTCTCGGTCAGTGGATTTAGTCATTTAATTCAGTATTCCCCAAGCCACCTCAATTTGTGTGCTTGGGAGAATCTGCTACCTGTGCCGCTGACTTGCGCTCCCTATCCTGTTCGAATTGTGGGCGCCAAATATTGGCAGGGCTTCCCGACGTGCAACACCAGCGCACACTTCGTATTTCCCTACAGGGCAATATCTGCTTTGCCCCCATGGTTGTCATTGCTACTATTGTTATACTGCATGCCCAGAATTCGGGGGCATATCCCAACAGTTTAGGCGCCTTCAGGTGAAGCCACCGACAAGAGCTTCTCTGCAGCGCCCGAGTCTTCATATAGCGTGGCGCGGTACGCCCCCAGACCTTAACCACTGAGTGTATCAAAGCACTCCCTCTTCAGGCCACAAGTGGCCCATCGGGACCATCCGAGCGCCGTGTCATCCACAGCTGAGGATGCGGATAGGAGGGGCACGTGGTCAGCACACCGATCACCCGTCGTTATGATAGTTTTCTTTGACCGGAGCCGCTACTATTCGGTCGAGCAGTTCCTCAATTGGCATCACGAGACTGAGTGCACCCTGAAAAATGGCAACAGTGGATGGCGGCCCGGATGTTCACCCATCCAAATGCCGGCCACGCCCGACAGCGCTTAACTTCGATGATCTGACGGGAACCAGTGTCTCCACTGCGGAAAAGCCGTTGCGAGTGTATCAAAGAAACACAATATTGCATTCAAAACTATTGCTTCATGTACCTTCAATTAAGCTTTGAGCCACTGTAGCGATGTAATATCATTCTTGCTGTTTACAGTGCACTTCTTTCGACGTATTAGTTGCAAATACATTGTTTTGCTAACATACTTAATACGGATACTACATGTTTATCACGATGTTTGCTCAAAAACGAGTGTCATTGTGAACTGTAATGAAAATAAAAATTAGAAAAAACTTTGACTACCTGTTTAAGACCTAACAATTATTTTTTTTCAGAATGTATATCAAAAATATGTCACAAATTAAGAAATACAAATTTAAATGTGTTTTATTCTACTTTCAGTTTATTTGTTTTTAATTTGCTTATCAACTCTTATTAACAAAGGGCTTACAAGTTTGTTGCTGCGTATTGACGAATATATAACAGAAGTTACTCAGAAAAAGATTGTGGATGATACATATTCCAAGACAGTTAAAACTTTGTTGTCTAAAATAAAACACAGTTTTGCAATTGTTTGATAATTTTAAGCCTTAAAACAGCTTAAAACAGTAGTTTTTTAAGTTTTTTCCTTCTTAACTTTCATTAAGTCCCCCCTGGCGGGGGATCGTAGTAAACCCATTTCTTCATCAGCAATAAAATACGACTGTTTCTTGATGTGCAGTTCCACAGCCTCGACGTAAAGTCCGAATGCTAAAATGATTTTAAATGTCCACCGTAGGTTGTCAGATACCTTACAGTTCCATTAGACTGATGGGGTCTTCCATTTGTGAAGCAAGCGACCATCCAGACTTCGCATGTAGCAATTCAATGGAAACGTCTTGATCGCTAAAATCTTTATTTAGTTGTATGACGCGTTTCGAGTAATCATCATCAGATAAAATATGCTTAGGAAAGCTCATACAAGAAAAACGTACAGTCGCATGTGCAATTGCCATTAGGCGTATTCACAAAAGGTAATTTGAGATGTCGATGCCAGACACGGCCATCATCATATTTCCATGGAATTACTACATGCCAAATTCTTCGTACATGATAGACGTTCATTCCGTCACGTGTTGCCTTACAACACTGGCCAGTTTATGCCTGTGGTCATTTCCAGGTACAGTTGCCTCACTGACATGTGTGTCCTATTGAAAAAAGGTTTACTGGTACGTGGGAACAGAGAATTGTTCGCACACACATACCTCAAAAATCTTCATATATAAGCCTTGCACCTCGGATGCACCGTGAAGGATCATACACTGTGTGTTCAAAAGTATCCGGACACCTGGATGAAAGCGACTTACAAGTTCGTGGCGCCCTCTATCGGTAATGCTGGAATCCAGTATGGTGTTGGCTCACTCTTAGCCTTGATGGCAGTTTCCACTCTCACAGGCATACGTTCAATCAGGGGCTTGAAGGTTTCTTGGGGAATGGAAGCCCATTCTTCACGGAGTGCTGCACAGAGGAGAGGTATCGATGTCGGTCGGTGAGGCCTGGCACGAAGTCGGCGTTCCCAAACATCCCAAATGTGTTCGATAGGATTCAAGTCAGGACTCTGTGCAGGCCAGTTTCCACGTAGCACTAAATTTTTTTTTAATGTATGTCACACGGATCACCGACATTACAGAGTTTCAGAATGGCTAGCGATTTAATCTAATACTGCGTTGGTGCATATGTTCGTAGCGTTTTTCCATAGGTTTAATAAACACAACAGATACACAAATCAGAGACTTAAGTCGTCAATAATATTCTGCCCTTCACTGTTTACACCAAACTGCCGGACCTGGGATAACTTTTCGAGTCCGCTACCTAGAAATCACTTGGTTTTGAGGCGAGAACACATGGAGCGATGTTCGGAACGCATTTTCAGATAACTTGAAGGTCGTTCGATAGAGAGCGGAAAAGGTGAAAATCTGAGGGCGCAGCTCAACTCATGTGCAGTGTTCTTCGCCAGTCTAGCAGAATGCGGTTGGGCATTATCGTGGAGTAACGTTAGTTCACGCCATCTTCCTGGTAGTTGTTCTTAGACTGCGTCTGCGGGACGCCTCAGTTGTCGACTGCGTGGTGTCACCGCCAGACACCACACTTGCTATTTGGTAGCCTTTAAATCGGCCGTGGTCCGTTAGCATACGTCGGACCCGCGTGTCGCCACTGTCAGTGATGGCAGACCGAGCGCCGCCACACGGCAGGTCTAGTCTAGAGAGACTCCCTAGCACTCGCCCCAGTTGTACAGCCGACTTTGCTAGCGATAGTTCACTGTCTACATACGCTCTCATTTCCAGAGACGACAGTTTAGCATAGCCTTCAGGTACGTCATTTGCTACGTCCTAGCAGGGCGCCATATACAGTAATTAGAATGAATTCTGAACAGACAATATTGTGAATCATGTACCGTCAAGAGCGATGTTCATCATTAATGGATTAAAGTTAAGTATCAAACTAATTACGTCCGCTTTGTGAATTCTAATTCCTTGTCATGTTCCAGACCTCACGTCAGTATAGTTCTTCCCTCCTCACGACAGCCTGCGTGAGCTAAGACGCGTGCATTTCGGCCTCCTCTAGTAACACGGTTTTGGCTCTTCAGCCAACACAACAGACTGTAGATCTCAGCAGTGATGGTTACATCTCGGGGAAGCAATTCCTAGTACATCACGCAGCCGATGTACCACCAGATGCATAAAATTATTTTTTGTGGATGTATACGTCTCTGTAAGGGTAGTTGCTGCTTTGCTTGGGCTCAACCATTCCTTTCTTTTCATTATGTAGCTTAAAGATACCATTTCTCTTCACCATTAACGATAAAGGACAGGAATAGTGGGTGTTGTTTACCAGCCGATCGATGACGAGCAAGCAGAGATCCACATATGGCCATCCACTGACTTCTGTGGTTTTGGTTTATAGCTTGAAGTGTCCTTAAATACGATTTTTGAGCCTTCCCAAATCCATGCAACTGTCGCACAGTGGCGGAAATATCTTAGTTAGTTACATTTTCCAGTTTCCGGGTACGCTGACGTACATCATTGTGGATGAATGTGTTTAAATGATTTTCATGAAACCTACAAAGTTTTCCTTTGTGTGGCGAGATAATAATGTCAAAGCAGTCCTCATCAAAACGAGTAAACCATTTTCAAAAAAATGGTTCAAATGGCTCTGAGCACTATGAGACTTAACATCTGTGGTCATCAGTCCCCTAGAACTTAGAACTACTTAAACCTAACTAACCTAAGGACATCACACACATCCATGCCCGAGGCAGGATTCGAACCTGCGACCGTGCGGTCGAGCGGTTCCGGACTGAGCGCCTAGAACCGCTCGGCCACCGCGGCCGGCTAAACCATTTTCTTGCCGTGCTCTGTCCAATAGCATTATCCCATTATGGCAAAAATATTTCTGGCTGCCTCCATTGCAGTCACTCCTTTACTTAAGAATACGATGGAAATGTTTCAGTTTCTCCACTTTCCAATCCATTTAGTAGCGTCCACAGCTCCAATCACTGTCTCCAAATGACAATACGTAAACTCAGATAGAACGGTGAACTACAAATAAAACGTGGAAGTAGATAAATAAACCCATACGAATTGGAATACCAACATGGAAAACAAAAACGATACGAGCTTATCGACCAGCGTAATATATGATTCAATGGAAGGCTGTCATGTGCAAAGAATTTGGCAGCCTGCGATGGACATTTGGGTTTTATTATTTAGAAAATGAAACCTGGGATAGAGTCGTTATTTTTTGACAAACCTCCTGTCGTGTCGTTGCCGTCGCCGTCGTCGTCGTCTTCTAAACAAGCATTTAGTATATACCTGCTCCGGCACCACAAAGTTTGTGACTCGTCTTCTAAGTCCATCTGCGGGGTGTAGACAGAAATACGGAAACGCCAAATTTACAATACGTTACCATGTCTGATACGGTGTGCAAAAGCCGTTGGCATCCAAAACAGCTTCAAGTTTTATCGGGATGGAAAAATACAGATACTGTATGGTTGGAAATGCTAAGGCTCCATATAGATGTAGTGGGAATAAGTGAAGAGGAAAGAAGACAAGGATTTCTGGTCAGATGTGTATACATATAATGGCCTGGTGCTTCCTGTCGGAAAATTCAAGTGGCATCTTGGAGATATTTCCGCTGGTGGCTCAGAAGTCCGATGCGAGAGCCGACTTGGCGCCCACAATGGAGGCAGGTATGAGTCGCTCCAGCAGGAGGGTTAGTCATAAGCTCATGTCTGCGCGATCGTTTAGCATCTAAGATTTTAAGCCATACTTAGTCGTGCATCTTGCTTCCATATGCAGTCAGTTTCCTCCATTTGCCATTTGTTGCCACCGTCAGTGAGTTGGTCCAACTTGTCCCAGTCAATATTAAATGCGCACAGATCACGCTTGACCCAATTCTTAAAGCGTAGTGAAGGTGTTCCACGAGGTCTCTTTGCTCCTGCTATTTCACTGAGTAATGTGCGCCGGAGCAGACGGAGTGGTCCATACGATCCAGATGTCCTAACCACCGCAAGCGATGTTGCTTGAGCGTGGCAGTAATACTTTGTTGTTTTGCAGTTTTCAGAACCGTATCATTTGTCATATGATCCTTCCATGATATTCCGAAGATGCTCCGTAAGAGTAGCAGGTGGAGGCGTTGATCTTTCGTTCCTGTTTGGCATACGACGTCGAAGTCTCAGCTCCACATAGGAGAGTACTCAGCACACATGATTGATACACAAGTATTTTTGTCGACAGTATAAGATGTTTGTTGTCACATGCTCGTGTGCGGAACTTTCCGAAAGTGGTGGCAGCCTTTCCTATGCTTGCATTTATCCCGTTATCCAGGGAGAGATCTTCTGTCATTATTAAATCAAAATAGCAAAATTTATCGACTACCTTAAACACAGAGCCGTCCAGTTTGATTACAGCCGGATCTGTGTATCCTTGTCATGACAACCATCTTCTGTACGTTTATAGACATGGAGAAGTGCTTGCATGTAGTAGAGAATTTATCCACAAGCTCTTGCAGATCGTCTTGATTATGCGCTACAAATGCAGCATCTTCAGCAAATAAAACGTTATTTACAAGCAAGTCTTCTCGGAAGCGCTTCGATGTGAGTAGAGAAATGTAGAGCTTCCCATCTGCTCTGGTATACAGATGAACGCCCAGGTTAGTTTCACCAAAATCAACTTTGAGCAGTGCTGAAAATATAATATTGAACAGAGTGAGAGCCAATGCGTAGCCTTGACCAACCCCATTTTTCACAGAAAACGGGTCAGGTGTGATTTCTTCGAAAACCACAGCACCTTCCATATCTTCGTGAAAAGCTTTGATCATCTTCAAGAGCTTTGGAGGACAGCCTACCTTCAAAAGTACTGCATACAGTCCTCCTGTGTTGACTGTGTCGAAAATCTGGTTTAGGTCGAGAAAGGCAATGAACAGAGGGGTTTTCTGCTGGTGGCACTTTTCCTGAATTTTCTGGAGTACGAAGGTCATATCAACTGTAGATCGTTCGGGACGAAACCCACATTGTTCTACAGCTTATATGCGCTCGGCAAGCTTCTGAAGTCTGCCCAACACCACACGGGGAAATGTTTTTCCACGTATACTCAGAAGTGAGATTCCACGATGATAGTTGCCATCGCCGCGATCGCCTTTACCTTTGTATAAAGTAAGTATTTTGGCATCGCGCATGTCTTGCGGCACAGTACCCACAGCCCAACATTTCAGTAAGAGGTTAAAAAGCAGCGGAAAAACTGACTTAAGTTTTACAATTTCTGTAGAGATGTTGTCTTAGCCAGGGCACTTCCCACATTTGAGCTGTGCAATTGCTCTTTCAAGCTCCTCCACAGTAGGCGTGGCATCCAAGTCATGGTATGGTGTCATCTGAGCAATTTCATCCATTGCGTTCGGACTAATGTTGACGGGATGTGAGTAGAGGCTGGAATAATGTTCTGTCCAACGGTGCACCGGACGATTTCGATCTGTGATGACATTTCCATCTATTAACTTGAATGGTACGCTCTTCTTTGAAAAGGGTCCAATGGCCCTTTTGAGGCCCGAGTACACACCACCAGCATGTCGCCAGCACTGAAACACTCCTGTATGTCAGCGTGAAGTTGCTCCCAATATGAACTGATGCAGTTACAGACGGTGCTTTGAACAGCTGCCTTGGCTTTGCTTAGCTCTCTGCGTGTAGAATTGCGTAGGTTTTTATGCCAGATGACAATGGCCTGACGCTTAGCCTCAAGGAGAGGTTTCAGGAAACCTACGTTCTGGATGAATCAATCGTGGGATTTTGCTCCAGATTACCGAACACATTTCTAGCCGCAACGGTAAGAAGCAACAGAAAATGGTGTAAAGGGAGTGAGATTCGTTACGAATTGGAAGGTGGGGCAGAGAGTGAGCTACTGTGAAACATTTCAGTGATGAAGTTCTCATCAGAATCGACAGTAAACCAACACCGACCACGATAGTTCACATGTTCATGCCATTGTCGCAAGCTGAATATGAAGACATAAAAGAAGTACATGATGATACTGAAGGAGTAATTCAGTACGTATAAGGAAATGAGTACGCAATAATCATGGGGGATTGGGATATGGTTGTAGGGGAAGGAGTTTAACAAAGGTTTAGAGGAGAATTGGGCTTGGTAGCAGGAAAGAGGAGAAAGACTAATTGAGTACTGCAATGAATTTCAGCCAGTAACAGCGAACACTCTGTTCAAGAATCACAGGAGGAGGAGGTATACATGGAAAAGGCCGGGAGATACAGGAAGATTTAATCACATACTGGATTGTAAGGCACACCCAACACCTGATACAGACTCAGATCGCCGGCCGTTGTGGCCGAGCGGTTCAAAGGGCTTCAGTCCGGAACCGCGCTGCTGCTACGGTCGCAGATTCTAATCCTGCCTCGGGCATGGATGTGTGCGATGTCCTTAGGTTAGTTAGGTTTAAGTAGTTTGTAAGTCTAGAGGACTGATGACCTCAGACGTTAAGTCCCTTAGTGCTTAGAGCCATTTCAACAGACTCAGATCACAATTTAGTAGTGATGACGGGTAGGCTGAAGTTTAAGAGACTAGTCAGAACGAATCACAGCGCAAAGAAGTGGAATACGGAAGTACTGAGGAATGAAGAGATACAGTTCAAGCTTCTGAGGTTATAGATAATGTGATACGGAATATCTTGGTAGGCAGTCCAGTTGAAGAGAAATGGTCATCTATAAAAACAGCAGTCACAGAAGTTTGAAACAAAAACATAGGTATGAAGAAGGTAACTGAGAAGAAATAATGGATAACAGAAGAAATAATTTAGCCGACCGCTGAAAGAAGGAATTACAAAAACGTTCACTGAAATTAGGGAATACGGAAATAGAAGTTACTTAGGAATTAAATAAATAGGAAATGCAAGGAAGTTCAAGCGAAATGGCTGAATGAGAAATAGGAAGAAAGGTAAAAGGAAATGATTGTTGGAATGACTGACTCAGCATATAGAAAAGTCAAAGCAACCTTGGGTGAAATTAAAAACGAGGATGGTGACATTGAGAATACAATGAGGAATACACTGATAAATGCAGATGAGAGAGCGGGTAGGTGAAAAGAGTGTACTGAAGGCGTCATTGAAGAGCAAGAGTTGTCTGATAAAGTAATACAAGAAGAAACTGGAGTCGATATAGAAGAGATAGGAGATCAGTATTAGAATCAGAATGCAAAAGAGCTTTGGGAAACTTAAGACCAGACAAGGCAGAAGAGATAAATGACATTCCTTCGGAATTTCTAAAAACATTGGGGGTAAGGAAATGATTGTATAAAATAAATAAAATAAATAAATAAATAAAAATATATTGTTATTTTGATATTGATTATTCTATCTGTATGATGGTGATTGTGATTGCAATTGTATTTGCTTATCTGGAACGTGGACGTTTAATTATTCGATATCAGACGCTTGACAATGGCTTTTTCGTAAAGGCAATGTTACTCGTAGTTGACCGTGAAATAAAACTGAATAATCGGACTTCGTAATTAAATCGTTTCCAAAGACTGCTGCGGTAGGTGCGGACTCATAATCTAAATCTCAATATTACAATAATTTGCCAGCCATGCCAATACGTCGTACAGAGGTGATTGTCTACTAAACATAAAAAAGTTACACAGTTAGTTAAATCAGATATATTCAATGAATAAGCCTACAGTTCATAATCCTACTTACTTTTATATATATATAATTCTTTACAGAATCGAGTGCCTAGTGTGGTTGCAACTCGCAGTATTCTTCTATAACATGAAATAAGGCGGTGTGCCAGACAATAAAATAAAATACGTGCTTCTCGCACCACTTCTACCAGAGCTCTCTCTTTCTTAATCAAACATAAGAGTAACGTAATTGTGCTTTTGTTTTATCAGCGACACAGCGCTGCAGTTGTGTGCCATAGGCTTTATTTATTTGTCACTGATTATTTATTTAATTAGTATTTCGCGTTTCCGCGGAAACTCACGCTCGGCATGCAAATGTGCCTTTATATTGCCCCCTGAATTGCGAGGCGAAAGGACACACCTGCAGGCGAGCAATTCACCTAAAGGCACAAGAAAATCTAAGTTATCTACAACTATTTACATGACCTACATTACACATTATACACATTATATACAAAATTTGAATGACGCGGGTGCGCCTTAAAAGTTCTTATGTTGGCAGATAGAGTGCGCGCATGCGCAGAAGCGTCTGTGTAACTGCGGGACTGCCGTTATATCGTACAGTTAGATCACGCGGCACAGTATTGCAGTTCATATTGTTCGTGGCGCGCGTTTTTCAGTCGTTGCACAAAGAAAATATTCAACCAAGATTACATATGAAGACTACATTCTATGACAGGTAACTTAGTTTTAAATTTACAATATTTGTTATAACACAATACAACTTAGATTGTTGAATGTTCTTAGTTACATAGTACTGTTTTGAAATACTTCAAAGAAAAATGTCCGTATTTTTCAGGTGCGTTGACCTATACACATCGTGTCGTTATTACAGTTCATATTCATCCGCTGCACAATAATTTTTTACAGGTTAGTATCGTCGTGGTAAAGTTTTTTCATCACAGTAACATCGTTGTATAACAACGTGATTAATACATAAGTGTGTCCATTTCTCATTTCCATTATAGTCGTAATGATGCAGTTCGTTGTGACTAAAAGCATTGCTTATTACAGATCAGACATGACCCGTCGAGTAATTGGTCCACGTGCAGTTCGTTTTTTACATTCCGTGGAAGCTTGGTTGCAGAACCTCGGACGGCACATAGCTGGCGTCGATCCTTGGACAGTCCAGGTAAGAGTGTCCGTCACATTTCGAGAACATTTCATTCCCTGAAGTTCCAACCAAAATTCTTCCACCCGTCGTGTTGTTTTCTGGACAGGCACTTTGTGTCCATTTAATCCAGTTAACATCTTGAAGTTGGGTACTGTAGTAATGTCACTAGACGATGCACGAATTATGCACTTCACATTTTCAGTTTTTTGCTGAATATAGCTCACCTAAATGTTCATAGTTATTAATCAAGGAAATCGTTCATCACGGTTACATTGATACGCTGCATAAAGAATGGCATTAACAGTTTCCTTCACATAGGTTTCCGCGTAGTTGCAGAGTTAGTAAAGTTTGTTAATGTCCGTGAACAGTGGTTCACTATGCAATGTCTTTTTGGCACTCGTTTTGTTCAAATTTTTACATAGTAACATTTACACTATACATCAGTTAAAAAAATAAGTAATTATACATACACACGTCACATATTTTCTTAACATAAACATAATATAGTTGCACATAAACATGTTTACATCATCATTACATCGCTATAGGTTATTACATTGTGTCACATTTGATTACATGAATTGCAGATATTTACATCCTCTTTAGCGGTTTTGCTGGGATATTATCGATGTTTTTTGTGATGTCATCTGAAATTAAGATAGGTTAGACACAACATTCATTACATCAGTAGGCAAGACCAGGCGTTTTCACTACTCAATAAATATTCAAAATAGTAAGAGAGAGAAAATGTTCGATTCCTCGCGTTTTGTGCGTGTGTGTAGAGTGTCTGTGTGGCCTTGACTACTGATAGATGCTTTTCGTGTTGAGAGATGTGCGTCTAATTTATTTCTCAAAGTAAAAGATCGCTTCACAGATGACGTCTGTCAGTTCGTCAGGTGTCACACCAAGTCAGTGGTACCTTCAGTAACAAATGTTCCGTGAAAAATTAATATGTCATCCACTGCTACGTAATCATAAATTTTACTTTAATATTCCGTCTTTCAGGTGGAGGCGCGCGCTGGAAGAAGAGTTCTTCTGTCTTCAACTGCGTCACTGGAACCGCTGAAATGAAAATTTCTATACTACTTATTATCTGTGTTGTAACAACAGAGTTTTTCGAGTTGCTTAGCAATATTTTGATGGGTATGACCTTGACATTATTCAGCATGAAATGCTCTAAGATCTCGGTGTGCGTATAGCCCAATAATTTTGTTAGTTCTAGGATGTTGTAACAGATACGCACCAGGATGCGGTATGTTAACAATTATATAAGGTCCTTCATATAGCAGACGCCACTTAGCGTTGCGTCGTTTGAGTGCTACAGATTTATGATGAGTACGAAGTAGTACAAGCATTCCTACCTCGAATTTTTGTTTTCTTTTTATTATGTTTGTGTGATGTTTGTTTCGTATTTGTGCGTGATGTGTCAATGTAGTCAATACTTCTTTTATTTTCTGTTCAGGTGCGATTTCCTTGTCTGACAACTTAGGTAATGGTTCTATCCACTGATCGTTCTGTTTGCAATTGAACATGATCTCGTTAGGTGTGTAATTCGTATCGTAAATATTTAAGTTATTGTGTACGTCTTCGAAAAGACTTAGGTAGGACACCCAATTAGTATGTTTTGATGAAATATAGGTCCTCATGAATCGATTTAATTCTCGGAAAAGTCTCTCAGTCGCGTTACATTGTGGACTAAACCTCGAAATAAATATACTTTTGATGTTATTGTCCTTCAAGAAATTTCTCCATTTGTACCCAGAGTAGTATGCTGCATTATCTGATAGAATTGCTTTAGGTTTTCCCACGTGCGTCAGGTAATCACTTGAGAATCTTCGTATTATAGCATTTGCAGTGGCGGATTTTAAAGCATAAAGTTTTACATGTTTAGAAAATATATCGTAAAAAGCTAAGATATATTTGACGCCTCCAGAGCTTGCTGGATGCGGTCCACTGATGTCAGTACACAGAATTTCCAGGGGTTTACTGGGTAAAATAGAATGTAAATCTGTGTTTGTGGATAAATTCTGAGGTTTTGATTTTTTGACATATGACACATGTTTTTAGTTCCCTGTAAATTTTTCTTCTCATATTGCTAAAATAACAGTATGTGCTGAGCTTTGCCAAACACTTTTTCGTCCCATAATGACCCCAAACTAAGTGTGTGTGCCAAATTAGATTACGTTCAGACTCTTTGGGAATGCATACACACCAGTTAGTAGCATTTGGATGTCGGCGGTAAAATAACACATCATTGTGTAACTTGTAATACTTAGTCAAAGGATGATTGTGTTTTTCTACCAGTAATGTTATTATCTTATACCAGTGAGGATCAGATTTTTGTAATTCAGCCATGTTTCTGCACATATCAATATAATATTGGTGATACTGCTTGTCTTGCATTAAGAGAATCCTGTAGTCATTTATATTTTCTAAGTCACTGTTGGTATCATTCATACCTTGTGGAAGTCTAGACAAAGTGTCTGCAATGGTGTTGTCCTTATCTCTTATGTACTTAATTTCAAAAGAGTAGTTCTGAAGTGTAAATGCCCATCGTGTTAGTCTAGGATGTACAAGTTTACAAGTTAACGAAAATGTCAGGGCCTGGTGATCGGTGTAAATTACCGTATGTTTTCCAAATAAATAATAATTGAATTTCTTGAATGCCCATACTATGGAAAGTGTTTCTAACTCAGTAGTGGAGTATGTACGCTCACATTCAGTTAGAGTGCGACTCGCAAACCCAATAATTCTTATCTGTTCCTCCTCTTTATTCTTTACAACTTGAAATAAGCAACAGCCCAAGCCAGTACGTGAAGCGTCACAAGTCATACAAAAATCTAAACTGAAATCTGGATGGCTCAATATGTTAGCATTCACTAAAGCATGTTTAATTGTATTAAAGTCATTCTGGCACTGTTCCGACCAGATCCAAACTTGATTCTTTCTGAGTAGATTTAGCAGATGTTTACTGTTCAAAAGTGGTTGTGGCAAAAAACGTCTGAAAAATGAACATAGCCCAAGGAATGATTTTAACTGCTTTTTAGTTCGAGGGCTAGGAAAGTTTCTGATAGCATCTAATTTACTGGGATCCGGACGTATGCCCTGTGAATTAATGATATGTCCTAAATACTTTATCTCACTGCAACCAAATTTTGATTTTCTTAGGTTGGCTGTGACTCCAGCTTGTGCAAATTTGTTTAAAATTCTTTGAAGAGTGTCAACGTGTTCATTCCAAGATTGTGTAGCTATCAGTATATCATCTACATAGTGTGTGACTGTCTCAACTAAATCGTCGCCAAGCACGGTATCCAGGGCTGTAATGAATACCCCCGAGCTGACATTCAGTCCGAAGGGTAGAACACAAAACTGATAGGTTCGCCCCCCGAACATAAATGCAGTATATTTCCGAGAATCAGGAGTGATACCCACCTGCCAAAACGAATTAGCGAGATCTATTGTGGAAAAATATTTTGCATCTAGAAATTTCTGTAATTGCTCTTCTAAATTTTCAGGTTTTGTGTGAACCGGTAAAATTATTTCATTAATAGCTCGTGCGTCTAACACTAACCTAATGCTTCCATTTGATTTTTTGACAACAAGTAGAGGACTACAATAAGGTGAGGTGGATGGTTCAACGACCTTCCAGTCTAACATTTGTTTTAATTCTTGCCACACAGCAGGTCGTTGAGATAACGGTACGTTATATGTCTTATGGTACAAGATCTTGTGAGGCTTAACTTCAATCTTGTACACATACGTGTTGATAACACCTAATCGTTTGGTAAAAACTTGTAAATATTTGGATAACACTTCCTGTAGTTTTATACGTTCATGTACACTGAGAGCTGTAGCTTCACTTATCTTATGATCAAGCAATGTTTTCAAGTCCATTATCTCTGTGTCAGATGAGTGTGTTTGCATGTCTTGAATGTCATTGTCAAGTACTAACTGAACCTTGTACCCTGTACAGTGTTTGTCATGCTTTAGAGTTCTCCTGTCCAAATCAATTATAATTACACTGCCTTTATCATTTAAAATACATTTACCTTTGGAGAAGTCTATAATGCAGTCCTTCTCGCTCATAATATCTATTCCTAATATGCAATTTGTCACAAGGTTTTGTACAACCAGGAATGGCCATTGTACGGTTCCATTACCTATTTTAACGTTTACAAAAACTTGCTTCGTAACCCTACATGACTTATTACCTAGTGCAGTAGTTATTTTACAGTTTTGGGCAGGAAACTCAGGCACAGGTTCCAATTCACACATCTTTTTATAGAAATTAAAAGACAAAACGCTCACAGCTGCACCTGTATCTAGGATAATAGTAGTTGGAATCCCACCTACTACACCTGTAGTAGATGCTAAAACAATTTCATATGTGTTTAAACGACATTGTGTACTGTCTTGTAAAAGTTCATCTGATATATTGTTATTGTGGTTGTATCTTATAAATAAAACAGGTAGTTTTTGTTTAGAATTACTCGGCATATCATCATTCTGTTGTTCAAGTGTGGTGTCAAATAACTGATTAACATTGAAGTCGCCCCCCAAGAATTCTTCAGCCACGACCTGGGGCAAAGTAGTGACTGTTTCTAGTTTGTTGGATTATCATTTGTACTAGGTACTGACACAGATTGAGGTTGTGCATCAGGTGTCATTTCTATTATATTCACATTCGGATATTGCCTATTATGATCTCCAAACTTTTGCGGTTGTTGTTGCTGTTGCGCATTATAACTTACCTGTCGGTCGTAAGGTATGCTCCAATTTTGACCTGGTGGCTGCTGTGGTAAAGCAGAGTTTGAATAAAAGTACTGATCGTTACGAGTCCAACCTTGATGCTGTCTTGGCTCGTAGTTATTATTATTTCTATTTCTGTTTGTGTTTTTGTTATTACCTTTGTATCCGTTGTTACCGTTGTAGTTATTACCGCGGTGCCTTTTGTATGGATTGCCGCATGAAATGTTATTACTGTTGTAACTATTGTTTGTATTGGAATACGCGTGTTGATTTTGATTTCCGTATTGAGACGGCATGTGAGTTTGCTGTTTTTGCTGTACCGCGTATCCAACTGTGGGCGCGCCAGAATTGAATTGGCAAGCCTGCATGTTTTGCATACCACTAGTGTAAACATTGTGGCTGCTGTTTTGCCGCGCGAAGCGCTGATCTTCAAGTAACATGTCAACCGAATCTAAAGCTGTTAAAAAATAATCTGAATCGTCATCCGGGATATGTAGGAGTTTTTCTATAATGTTGAAAGGCAATTTGGCCTTCAACGCACGGAGTATATCACGCGTTGCGACTGGTTCGTCTAAAAAGTGTCCCATGTTCAAGTATTTTTCAAAATATCTGCGTAAGTTACCATTTTTACTGTTAAAAGTTTCAGGTTCTAAAATTTGTCTTCTGAGTCGCTCCTGGACGGATTGCGACCAGAATTTGTTCAGAAAAGCACGCTCAAACTCACTGTACGTGGTACATACGTCAGCTTGACTGTATGTCCAGACAGCTGCATCGCCTTGGATGTAACCGACAATATATGAAATCTTTTTCCGGTCACTCCAAGTGCGTGGAAATGCGTTACTAAAAGATTTAAGAAAAATCACCGGATGAATGGTTCGTTTTTCTGGGATAAAAATCTGAAATTGCCTGTGTTTCATTAAGCTTTCATCTTCCTTCGCATTGTGATATGGATTTATTCCACTGTAATTACTGGTATGTTCAGCTGGCGAGTAATTACGATAATGTTGATAATGTTGCTGTGGTTTACCATGATAATAGCTTGTGTTTGTGTTTCCACATCGTGGTATGTGTTGTAGTCGTGGTGTGTTTTGTTCTTGTGTATTTGTCGTGTGCGGAATGTGTGTATCATACTCGAATGTATATTGGTTTCTGAACTGTACATTTTGACTGATATTTTCGTTACATTCAGATGTAGTTGGTCGGTGAATTGTCTCATGGGTGCAGTGACGGATTGTACTGCGTCACTGATCAGCTGTTTGTTATTAGTAATGTATTGCGCTACGGAGTCGTGCACAATTGTTGGTAAATTTTCACGTAAGCATCTATCAAAATGTTTGTCTTTGTTCTCAACCCAATCATGAAATTCTTTATTAATATTTTGAAAATGAGCTGTGGCATCTGATCGTAAGATGTCAGTCAGGTGTTGTTCAACATTGTCAAATTTATTCTGTACGTCAGTAATTCGTTTTTCAAGGTTCTCATGTACTGAAGGATATGTTTGAATTTGTTCAGTAAGAACTTCACACGTGACATTAAGGTTTTTTACTTGTGTCTGTAAAAGTGCTACGTCAGTTGTAGTCTTTTCTTGTCTCGTATTGAGCTGGGAAAATTTAGTACTGAGTTCGGTCATCTGTTTGGACAGTGTGGCGTCTATAAGTTCCACACGTTTACACAAAGTGTCATTACCTATCTTGATTGCTATGAGATCAGATTTGATTTCGTCATTTTGTGTTTTTAACTGTTCATTTTGTGTCTCTAATTGTGCCTTTAAGGTTGCCATGTTTTCGGCGTTCTGTTTCCTTATGGTTGCCAAATTTTCTGCGTTTTGTTTCACTAGCATTTGTAACATGTCGGCAATGTTTACCGTTTGCAAGGTCTCTGCCCCCGCCGCGTCATTAGACGTGACGTCATGCATTAACATGGGCTCTGATTGAGATTTTGAAATTTTTGTAGTGGACGGCCTATTGTCAAAATTTTCGTCAACACTTGCGTCAATGTTTGATGAATCGTCACTACCGGTTGCTGTCGTAAAGTCATTTTCTAACACTTGTCTCACGTCCGAGTTGGATTGCGTCTGAATAGTACGTCCTTGCTGTTCCATTTTTGCGTATTGTTTTCTAGTTATTACCATGCCACACGTGATATATGTTTCAAGAAAATTTTTGACACTGATTTTAAAATAAAATGTAGTTGAGCATGAATCGCTCGTAGCAACAATGGCTGTCTGTTAATTTAAAAATATAAACTGAATTTGAGATTATTGGTAATGGCTGCTGGCCATGTTACATGATATCGTACAGAAGTCGGCCATATTGTACACTCGTGTATTGGTATTGTTGCATACGTTATTGTTTAGGGAAAAGTACTGAGAATGAAATTTATCACTGAAACTGTTATGCAGAAAAGAAACACTACAGAATTTACTGAAAAGCTAATACACTGAATTATACGTCTGGTCAAGCCTACCAATGCAAAGATGCTGCGTCTTACCTTATTTTGCTGGAAGTTTCATTGCGTCTTCCCGCAAAATTTCAGAATTGGAAAATATCTTCAGATTTTGTTATGTCTCATACATTGACGTCCAGGTCCAGAAAGTTGATTTTTTACATGAAACAAAGAGAACAATGTAACAAATGACAAAATAACAAGTCCAACACGCAGTAGCCAATATAAAATAAATAAAATAAATAAAAAAAATGTTATTTTAAATATGTTAATTATTCTATCTGTATGATGGTGATTGTGATTGCAATTGTATTTGCTTATCTGGAACGTGGACGTTTAATTATTCGATATCAGACGCTTGACAATGGCTTTTTCGTAAAGGCAATGTTACTCGTAGTTGACCGTGAAATAAAACTGAATAATCGGACTTCGTAATTAAATCGTTTCCAAAGACTGCTGCGGTAGGTGCGGACTCATAATCTAAATCTCAATATTACAATAATTTGCCAGCCATGCCAATACGTCGTACAGAGGTGATTGTCTACTAAACATAAAAAAGTTACACAGTTAGTTAAATCAGATATATTCAATGAATAAGCCTACAGTTCATAATCCTACTTTTCTTTTATAAATATAATTCTTTACAGAATCGAGTGCCTAGTGTGGTTGCAACTCGCAGTATTCTTCTATAACATGAAATATGGCGGTGTGCCAGACAATAAAATAAAATACGTGTTTCTCGCACCACTTCTACCAGAGCTCTTTCTTTCTTAATCAAACATAAGAGTAACGTAATTGTGCTTTTGTTTTATCAGCGACACAGCGCTGCAGTTGTGTGCCATAGGCTTTATTTATTTGTCACTGATTATTTATTTAATTAGTATTTCGCGTTTCCGCGGAAACTCACGCTCGGCATGCAAATGTGCCTTTATAATTGGTTTGTGAAATGTATGAGTTTGACGAGATACTATGTGACTCTCGGGAAAACGTCATCCACACAATTCCGAAGATAGAAAGAACCGAAAAGTGTGAGAATTATCGCACAATGAGCTTTAAAGCTCATGACTCCAAATTTATGACAAGAATAATATGCAAAAGAATGGAAAGGAAATTTCAGGATGTGTTAGATGACGCTCAGTTGGCTTTAGGAACGGTAAAGGCACCGAAGAGACAGTTCTGACGTTGCGTAATGGAAGCACGACTAAAGATAAATGAAGCCTTATTGGTAGGATTTGCCGACCTGGAAAAAGCAATCGGTAATGTCAAGTTGTGCAAGATTTTCGAAATTCTACCAACAACAGGAGTAAGGTATAGGGAAAGACGAAAAATATACAGAAATATGTGAATGAAATCATAATCCAGGTATGCTGAAAGAGATAAATACAGAAGCTGAGGATGGCGACAACGATCGGGAAGTATGTAGTGATTTAAGTGGCAGCACTGCAGGCGGTACGAGCGATGGTGTTTGGTATGTGGAGAGCTCAACTGCGCGGTCGTCAGCTCCCGTACAAAGTCCCAATTCTTGCACAGTCATTTTTCTTTTCACAATCCAATCTACTCACTCTCACAAATGATGATGATGATGAAATGATGAGGACAACACAAACACCCAGTCCCCACATGCAAATACCTTCCATCCGGGAATTGAACCCGGCACCTCGTGATCCTGAGGCAGCAACGCTGGCCCATAGACCACGAGCTGCTGACGGTACGAGCGAGGAAGGTCTCTGCGTTCTGTGTTGACAGTTCACTGTCAGCGTGCCTGATCACCACAAGCGGGGTCAGAGATCAGTTTCTCCAGCTGAATAGTATTTTAAGTTGCCGTCGAAATGGGTCCCAACGGTCCTTCAGCGGTACCGTGGCATCGTCTTGATGAGTACAACACTGGTGCATATTACTTGTAGTCTTCAATACAACTATTGTAGCACGAACTAACAAAACCTGCTTCACAATCTCACAATATTTTAAATAAAGTTCATTCCTGTTAATTTAAGGACATCGGTTTTATAGTTGTTATTTCGAGTAGTAAGTCATTTAGGTTTAAGTAGACGTCTAGCAAATGTTTATCATTTAAGAAAGCACACATTTCAAATGTAAGAGAAAGTAACTAATCGAATAATTATTCAGTTCTGTAGCACGAATACAACTGGTAATGATATACTGTATTCTTCAAATAACGCACACAAATGGAAGCGGCAAGCTCAACAGCATTCCTTTTCACCTTTTCCTAGCAAAAACTAAAATTCCCTGTTACTCTGAGTTACGAAGACAGTCGGGTCCACATTAAGTTACCAAAGAGAAAGCTTCATCTGTAAGCAGAAAACTACTCGTAGAAGTAGCAGAGAGAACGGGAAAGCATATGCAGGAGCAAAAACCATTAAGATGAAATTGAGTAAGAGAGAATAAATATTTATCGACCGCCTCATAAAGTTTGGTCGCGAAGTAAACTTCCAGATGTACTGGGAAACGTAAGTTCAGCTATTTAGCGTAATAGGTCTGAAGAAGTATAAATCTTGTGAAACAATATTTATCAAAATCTTGTTGGACGTGTATAAGGCGATGAGCAGGTACGAAATTGCACGACGTTCGAATTGAAAAGACATGCGTAGGATGTGGTTTTCCATCTGAAATCATGCTTACGATGCGAATTGCAATGCCTGTGTTATTCCGAATTACGATTCATGTTCTACGGACATGCATGCATGCAGTATCGTATTTATCAGCCGACAAAGGGCGAGGTACTTTCAAGTAATACATGTATCCCCTGTGTGGTAATATTACATCATTACAGGGCCGTATAACATTACAAATCGGGATTGATCTATGAGGTCTTGAATATCTTATTTGTATCTGTCAGTTGGTATGGAGATATTGAGATTTGGGGGATTTCTTTATATAGTCTTGCGTGATTAAGTCGCGAAGCTATGCAAAGCTGTCATTTAATTATGTGAGATTGGCGATCTGTTATGTGTTACTTTCCGATAGTAAATCATATTTTTTTCTGATTACCGTTAAATATTATGACGATAAATGTTTGACATCATTTGGAATAATATTTTAATAACTATGTAGATGACTTGACGTCATTCGTTTACTCTTAGAAAAAAAGAAAAAAAGAATGTTAATTGTGCGTTTGTGGACGGTCAGTGTCGGGATCAGTGATTAAAATTGCAGAAATAATTGATTAGATGAAGCTGAATTGCACACGGTCGTGTAGGGTGAATTATGACCGTGAAATTGGTTGTAGATGTATGCAGGTCAATTTCGTGACAGGCTAGTAAGCGTCGCGAGTGTGTCACGGTATCAAGACTGCTTTCGCGCCGCCGCCGATGGTTTGCTTTAAACTCGCGAAAATACCTTTTACGCGGATTCTTAATTATCGCGAAAGGGTAGAATATTTGATGGGCCATTGTGGAGGACGTAATTTGGACAGAAACATCAATTTCAAAATCCAATACAAATCTTATTGATCGAAGTAGCCTAGCAACCCAAAAGCTCATACGTGGTTGTCACCAGAAACAGTGTACTATTTTTCGTGGACACGTTTACACTCTACATCGAAGCGTGGATGACTTGTGGGCGCGAAATAAGCATTTGAAAGCATTTGATTAAATAAAAAGGAAAAATATAAAGAAGTCTATTCGTATATTTCGTTGTTTCATGAACAGTGATGTTTTCTTATAGTGGTGTAGAGCCTTACGTATTATTAATATTGTGAAAAACTGATCGTAAGTGCTCTCGTTACAAATCGAGTTTTGGGCCTGATTAAGAGTAGCTGGCTCTTAAAAGTCTCAACGGTTAAGTGAAGAATAATATCACACTTCGCTGTATCGAAACCCACTATATTTTTACTATATTAAGCTAGCTATTCCGGAATCAGGTGATACCGTGGCCGTATAGATGTGTGTTGTCGACAAAAAATAGGTAAACACAAACATAAACATATCTCATGGTCTGATATCGACGACGGAAAGAAGAAACGAAAACTACGAGATACACGTATACATATACAAACGGTATACGTGTCGCCTTACAATACAACAACACAACGGACATCACGGTATAATATACATAATGGATGTATGAGTACATGTTGCAGCCGGCCAGGGTGGCCGAGCGGTTCTAGGCGCTACAGTCTGGAACAGCGAGACCGCTACGGTCACAGGTTCGAATCCTGCCTCGGGCATGGATGTGTGTGATGTCCATAGGTTAGTTATGTTTAATTAGTTCTAAGTTATAGGGGACTGATGACCTCAGAAGTTAAGTCCCATAGTGCTCTGAGCCATTTGAACCCACTTTTACAGATTGCAGACACATGGTTGTCGACATATGGAAGTTTGGGTCCCGCCAAGAGCCGTGTTCGGATAGCCAAATGGTAAGGCGACCACTCGGGATAAGCGGGAAATTCGGGGTTTAGTCCCGGACCAGCACAAATTTTCACTGTCGTTATTCCATTATACAGCTTGTGGTAGTCCATATCCGCAACTGCGAATACATTTCATGAAATTATGTTTCGTTTCTCATTAATTTTCGACGGAACTGGAGCTCAATAATTTGTGTGGTCTGCCGGTATCAAACTATAGACAACAGATGACGGAATGCACACGGTTTCCCTTACAGGAATTAGAATTTAATTTGGGAAAAAGCTTATGTTCTGATTTGGCAATGTTCTCAGTTTAGCAGCTTAATACTGTCATTACCGAAAATGATTTTGAATATGGAGGAAAGGTACCTCTAATGGAAAGATCGCTAATGTGAGAAAGTTAGATTCTGTCTGACGTAAGCTCAGCTCTACCGAGAAGTATCACAATTTCGTCCTCATACCATCTGTGGCGTAGTGCAGTAACATAACGTGCATTACTGTGCTCGATACTGTCGAAAATCTTTGATTTTAAAGTTGTTGAATTTCAAGTTTTTGTAGGGTATGTGTTTGTAGGGCAATTACTTCTGCCGCTCAGTAGTATTCGCATGATTACGTTCTTTGCAAAGGATTCTTTTATTCACTATAATGAATTCTCTTCCAAAGCGGGCAGCTTAAACAGGAGGCAAGATTTCTGTTGAAAGATGGCGTACTCCTAATATCCTACATGCTGGCTATCTCAACACGTCAGCATCGCATGTTGGGACACACTATCTCATATCAGGACATCAGCAGCTTCCCACCATAGTAACTGGATTCAGACCCGTATTTTTACTGATAATTCTATTGACTTTGTGAAACCGTCTGATGATATTACTATTGAGTTAATACATGCTGTGCATCATATTACATTTGTGTGATAGACAACGCAAGAGAAAAACGTACCCACGTCTTGTTTATCAACCTGTTCCACGCATAATGTGCTACCTCTTGGAATTTATGGAGCCGTTTAAAACGCATTGTCTCCAAGAAATAAATGCTGGTGTGCTAATAATCCATGTGAAGTCGTAAATTCATTTTTGATTACGAGGTTTTTTGCAGAGGGCTACTTGAAAACAGTAAAAATGCTATACATGGCCTCTGTAAAACGGGACTCTTCCCATGTAACAGGCATATACTCAGTGACAATGAGTTTGCACAATACCAGATATTTGACACCCAAGTTGCAAACAACGGAGAATATGTCAGTCAAAATGGTAGGTAGTCAAGTCCCAACATCAGCAAGCCACATCGCTGGACACAATCCGTACTAAAATTACCACATTCTGTACCTATTAAGTAGATAACACCGTGTCCATAACGGCAACGTGTGAAACAATTCATAGTAAAGAAAGATGTAGTGGAATCAAATGAAAGAGAAGCGGGGAGTTTTGCTTTTGAAAAAGAAAAAGAAAAGAGAAGACCCACGAAATTTAATCTTCTAATCATTGGGAGACCGTTTTAACTGAGGACAGTGATTCAGTCGTGCAATGTGAAGATGTCTTACACGAGAAACGGGCTCAGTGCGTGGAATGTTATCCTTGGACTCCCGAAGATTGTTAAATTGAAAAAGGGTTTTCGTATGCCCTGACTGCACTTCTTTCGCATAATAAACGGTACTGAAATGTTCAAATGTGTGTGAAATATTATGGGACTTAACTGCTGAGGTCATCAGTCCCTGAGCTTACACACTACTTAACCTAAATTATCCTAAAGACAAACACACAAACCCATGCTCGAGGGAGAACTCGAACCTCCGCCGGGACCAGCCGCACAGTCTATGACTGCAGCGCCCAGACCGCTCGGCTAATACCGCGCGGCAATAAACGCTACTAATGTCGGAAATGTATAAGGAATCGTTGCCCTGTCTGCGCGATAGCAATAGAAATATTATCCACGACATTTCCGCTAAAGCAGAGTTACTGAACACAGCCTTCTGAAGCAGAGTAACTGAACACAGCCTACCGAAATTCCTTCACGAAACAAGACGAAGTAAATATTCCAGAATTCGAATCCGAACAGCTGACAACATGAGTAACTGAGAGGCAGATATCCACGGAGTAGTGTAGGAACTTAAATCACTTAATAAAGGCAAGTTTTCCTGCCCACGCCGTATACAAAATAGGCTACTTTCAGAGTATGCTGACACAATAGCTCCATACTTAATAATCACATACAACCGCTCGATAGACGAACTGGCATTGACAAATGGCTCTGAGCACTATGGGACTTAACATCTGAGGTCATCAGTCCTCTAGAACTTAGAACTACTTAAACCTAAGTAACCTAAGGACATCACACACATCCATGCCCGAGGCAGGATTCGAAACTGCGACCGTAGCGGTCGCGCGGTTCCAGACTGAAGTGCCTAGAACCGCTCGGCCACATAGGCCGGCTGGCATTCACAAAACACTACTTAACTGAAAGAGCACTTCACTAGGATAGGAGATCCAATTCTAGATAGAAGATAAAATTTTAATCCTCTTACCCATAGCAACCAGTCAATTCCAATATAATACACACTCTGAAAGGTTAGTTAACACAACTTGTTAACCCAGTTCTATTCGTTGTAGGAAGATGTAAGAGAGTCGTGCCTATCCAAACTTAATTCCCAAAACGGGTGCAGTTATCGGGTTTTAGAGGACCGCTAATTTTTCACCCTATCTTTTAGTGGAAATTCGCAGAAAGCACGTAGCAGTAATCCGCAAGTCTTGGACTCGTTTGGAAACTTCGGTTGTGTCTGCCGCAAACGTAGTGATTGAAGCGTTAATTAAAAGAGCAGTAATTTTGTCTACAGTTTTCAATTCTCTTTTTAATTAAAACATGGCCCGATAAAAGTCAAAGTCGAGATGCATCTTCCTCAAAGCAGCCTTCTAGTAATTATAAAGGCCAACAGTAGGGGAGAGTGTTGTACCTTGAGGATACTCTACCCAGGATCACAATACGATTTTCGGTCGGTGGATCAGTCTGGTGACTGAATGTAGAATAACATGAAACAGAGCGCCCTAGAGAGCGCCATTAGGAATTTCCACAATTTTGGCGCAGTTGTCGTTGATTTTAGACTTCAAGTTGTGTTTAGCGCAGCACATGTAAATATTTCGCTTTTACACATTCAAGTGCTGTATAATATATTGAAGCTATCTGGAATTTATTTTTAGTTCTTAGATGCATAATTTTATGCTAACTAATATGTTATATATTTTTAGAGTTATTCGTCTAGCATGTCGACAGTTTGAGACGTCGCAGCTAGTGCGCGATCGCCAATTTGTCTATTAAAGCTTTGTTGTATGAATCTATGTGGGCTCCAGTGTAAGCATTCAGAATCTTATACGATCTGCTACGGGCGAGCTGTGTCCGGCAGATGTGAGTCATGACCATATGGCGTGACTGCAGCGTGTGGAAGTAGTGGACAGGCGCTTACAGAGTAGTTACATTCTCTGGAACTATAAAAATTACTAACTGGACTAGAAATAGCCTGCGGAACTTCGTATTTGGTACGTAGCCTTCTGTTGTGTAAAGGAACAATCTGTCAAAATCTGAAGTCAATAACTGTCATAATTTGGAAGTTACAAAAAAAAGAATAGTCAGTAAAAAACATAATTATCCAACAATTAAATATATATATATATATATATATATATATATATATATATATATATATATATATATATATTAATAGTTCACCAACTGTGAATATTTGAAAAGATATGATAACACCTTCAGTGTTTAGATTCAAATTTGGAAAGTTCTCATTTTAGAAAACCTTTCGTAAGTTTCCTGTAGTAATAACTTTAAGAATTTCAAGTAGATATTTATGTTTTGTGTTAGAGTGAGTGTAAAAGCGAGTACTTACGTGAATGTATAAGGTACACCTCCCAATATTAAATTTTCAATTTGTAATTCTCTATAGGAGCTTGCAAGTGTTCCAGATTTGTATCGTGGGAACAAATCCACCAGTGGTTCCCCTACTAGTGGATGACGGATGCCTATTCATGTTTGAATATGTAAGAGACAGCCAGAACGCTCGCGACTATATAGTAACATTACAGACGTAAATTACAGCTTAAAGTTTATTTCATTTTATTTGTTTAACAAGAGAGTTTTGAGTTGCTTATTTTAATGACGTCAATGAGCTGAGAGCGGTGGTTGGTTCTTGCTAGACTTCTCGCGAGCAGTTCCCTGAAAGTCAGTTCTGATTGGCAGTAATTCTGTACAGCCAATAAGAGGTGAGACGGTTTGCCACCTAACGCATGAGATAGTGGTGCTTGTAGAGGCAGAGAGAGAAGACGGAAGTGGTGGGCTAGCTTTCGTAGGAGCCGGTCATGCTGAAAGTGTCCGAACGCATTATGTGTAAAATGAAGTGATATTGTGGCTTCCACATTTCGGTACGGTGATAAAGGTAGCTGCTGTTTACCATTAACTATCTGTGAAATTTTAAGAGTCGAGAGATATTTTGTTCTAGAGAAAATTGCGTGTGTAAACTTTGAACTAAAAGCGTGGTGGTACTAAGTTAATTTTTTTTTACTGAGTATTTATGGCGAACAAAAACTTTATTTTTAAGACAACCACTGAATGCCGAGTGCAAAATTAAATAGCAGTTTATTCAAATGGCTCTGAGCACTATGGGACTCAACTGATGTGGTCATTAAGTCCCCTAGAACTGAGAACTACTTAAACCTAACTTACCTAAGGACATCACACACATCCATGCCCGAGGCAGGATTCGAACCTGCGACCGTAGCGGTCGTGCGGTTCCAGACTGTAGCGCCTTTAACCGCTCGGCCACTTCGGCCGGCTAGCAGTTTATTGACTGTGTTACTCTCGTAAATGATTTCGGAATTGGACAGGAAAATTTCTGGCGGTTTGAGTGTGACGAGGACTGTGAGGAGGAACATTAATGATTTGAACACATGTGGGCTGATGATCTTGCTCAATAGCAATAAAAAAATCCTAATTCAAGTTTAAGAGGACCTTTGAACTCAGAAATTTGAACAGCAATCGATTTCCAATTTATTCTTTAGAGTTCACAAGACTATTTTCAGGTCTATGTACTTACAGCGGTCTCCGACGTGTAGTTATGAAATCTCAGTTTCTTCAACACTGCTTTTATGAGATCTCGTAAGTAGCTGCAGTCAGGAGTTACGTGTGCAGATCTGTAGCAGTATCGAGGTAGGTGGACAACTTATGTTGCAGAACCGCCGTCGATGTGCGAAAGAGCACGTTACGTCGCAAGTTAAGCCGTACTTCGCCGGTCGTGGAGTATCTTGTGGCTAGAAACAGAAGCTTCCACATCAGTTCCTTTAATGTCTCAACAATTTTATCTATTTAGGAAATGGTAACTGATGTCACTCTAAAATTAAAATTGCTACACTACGAAGATGACGTGCTACAGACGCGAAATTTAACCGACACGAAGAAGATGCTGTGATATGCAAATGATTAGCTTTCCAGAGCATTCACATAAGGTTAGCGCCGGTGGCGACACCTACAACGTGCTGATGTGAGAAAAGTTTCCAACCGATTTCTCATACACAAACAGCAGGTGACCGGCATTGCCTAGTGAAACGTTGTTGGGATGTCTCGTGTAAGGAGGAGAAATGCTTACCATCACGTTTCCGACTTGGATAAAGGTCAGATTGTAGCCTATCGCGATTGTTGTTTATCGTATCGCGACATTGCTTCTCGCGTTGGTCGAGATCCCAATGACTGTTAGCAGAATATGGAATCGGTGGGTTCAGGAGGGTAATACGGAACGCCGTGCTGGGTCCCAACTAGCAGTCGAGATGGAAGGCATATTATCCGCATGGCTGTAACGGATCATGCAGCCACGTCCCGATCCTTGAATCAACAGATGGGGACGTTTGCAAGACAACAACCATCTGCACGAACAGTTCGACGACGTTTGCAGCAGCATAGACTATCAGCTCGGAGACCACGGCTGCGGTTACCCTTGACGCTACATCACAGACAGGAGCGCCTGCGCTGGTGTACTCAACGACGAACCTGGGTGCACGAATGGCCAAACGTCATTTTTTCGGATGAATCAAGGTTCTGTTTACAGAATCGCATACGTGTTTGTCAACATCGCTGTGAACGCACATTGGAGGCGAGTATTCGTCATTGCCGTACTGGCGTATCACCCAGCGTGATGGTATGCGTTGCCATTGGTTACACGTCTCGGTCACCTCTTGTTCGCATTGACGGCACTTTGAACAGTGGATGTTACATTTCAGATGTGTTACGACCAATGGCTCTACCCTTATTCGATACCTGCCAAAACCTACATTTCAGCATAAAAATGCACGACCGCGTGTTGCAGGTCCTGTACGGGCCTTTCTGGATACAGGAAATGTTCGACTGCTGCCCTGGCCAGTATATCCTGCAGATCTCTCACCAACTGAAAACGTCTGGTCAACGGTGGCCGAGCAACTGGCTCGTCACAATACGCCAGTCACTACTCTTGATGCACTGTGGTATCGTGTTGAAGCTGCATGGGCAGTAGTACCTGTACACGCCATCCAAACTCTGTTTGACTCAATGCCCAGGCGTATAAAGGCCGTTATTACGGCCAGAGGTGGTTGATATGGGTACTGATTTCTCAGGATCTATGCACCCAAATTGCGTGAAAATGTATTGAGATGTAAGTTTTAGTGTATTATATTTGTCCAATGAATACCCGTTTATCATCTGCATTTCTTCTTGGTGCAGCAATTTTACTGCCCAGTAGAGTAGCTTCTATTTCAAAACGTATGTAACATCCTGGAACACACCAGATCATTGCGGAACATTCGAGTAGACTCTCAAATGTTGTGGAATGTTCTTGAACGTTGGGGACTATTCGAAGCCATGTTGGTATGTTCTGGCATTGACCAATGACATGTGAGTAGTCAAAGCTATACGGTCACTCTACAGAAATCGGAAATAAAGTGTGTAAAATGTACTTAATGTATTGTTGACAAAAAGTGGATTTGATCTACATTTTGCACAATGCCCAAACATAAAGGAGGATGCCAGTTCCGAAGCAAAATAACAGCGAAAAAACGAAACAGACAAAGGCACGTTCAAGTTCCCAGCGAACGAGAATGAGCACCCTGAGAAGCAGAGAAAGTGAAGATCAACGAAATGAGCTGACTGAAGAATCAACAATTGCGACACAACGTTTAATAAAAGACTGCGAGCTCATGCCAGCCATGAAAATGTCACCCTACGAGAAGCCGGGTCGAGGTCAAGTAAACAGCACAACCTAAGAAATTAAGCGTTCCGGTACGACCCGGCGAAAGAATATAACAAACGCAAACACGTCGCAGTTGGAAAAAAATTAATAACACCTGGCAATTAAAATGCAATTAGAAAAAATTTAGGAAAGAAATCCCAGGACTATGTTGCACGAATGGAAGAATTCGATTACCACAACCAGAAGCACCTCCGCAGGAATTTTTACATTACATGACCGTGGAAACTCCAGAATCAAAACACTTTCTCCAAAATATAAAAGCGTACAACGACAGCTTTCGAATGACTTCTTTCGTTGCCACTTAGATCAACATTAACTGAGATGAAACCGATTATTGCTTTCTTTCCGTACAGGGACAAACCTATCACAACATAGGATCGTTACTAGCACTGCCTTACGAAGACCATAAATTTCTACAAGTATATTTCATCGGAAATGAAGAAACAGCAGTTGATCAACGTTGCACAGGTATTAGTGGATTGCGACGCAAAGTAATCTAAGAAGTACAGAGGATCTTACACGAATACAATCAACTGATTCACATATTGAAACAGCACTAGACCTATGATTTCTGATGACTATCAAGTTATAATTGGAGCCGACAAAAGGCCACTTGGAAAACACGAAGGTCGATTGAATGCACTTGAGACAGACGAAGTTGTCGTCGTAATCGTGGAGAAACAAAATACAAGCCGTTACATAATTGTACAACAAAGAGGAGAAGGACTGAAATACATTGCAGAGACGCACCGTTCACATCATGCCCTCCAATATCTACACCTACATCTAAATCTGCAGAGATACTTCGCAAACCACCGTACGGAGCGTGGTGGAGGGTACCCTGTACCATCGCTAGTCACTTCCTTCCCTGTCCAACTTGCAAACAGAGTGAGGGAAAAACGACTGTCTGTATAAGCCCTAATTTCTCGTATCTTACGTTCATGGTCCTTACTCGCAATGTATGTTGGCGGCAGTAGAAACGTTCAGCAGTCAGTTTCCGATGACGGTTCTCTAAAGATTCCCAGTAGTGTTTCTCGAAAAGAATGACGCCTCCGCGCCAGTGGTTCCCATTTGAGTTACCGAAGCACCTCCGTAACACGTATCTGTTGTTTGAAATTACCGGTAACAAAAGTAGCAGCCCGACACTGAATTGGTTCGATGGCTTCCTTCATTGCGACCTGGTAAACATCCCGAACATTCGAGCAGTACTCAAGAATAGGTCGCACCAGCGTTCTATATGCGCCCTCATCTACAGGTGAAACACTCTTTCCTAAACTTCTCTCAATAAACGGGTGTCGACTACTTGCCTTCCCTACCACAGTTCTTGCATGCTCGTTCAACCTCACATCGCTTCGTAACGCTACGCCCAGATATTTAAACTAATTGGCAGTGTCAAGCAGGCTACTAGTAATGGTGTATCCGAACATCGCAGGCTTGACTTTCCTACTCATCCGCATCAACTTACGTTTTCCACATTTAGGGCCAGATGCATTCGTCATACCAACTGGAAAAACTTTATATGTCGTCTTGTATCTTCCTACAGTCACTCAACATCGACACCATACCGTATACCACGGCATCATTAGGAAACAACCGCAGATTGCTGCCTACACTGTCAGCAAAATCGTTTATGTATACAGAGAACAGCAGCGGCCCTGTCGCAGTGTCCTGGGACACTCCTGACAACACCCTTGTCTCTGATGAACACTCGGCGTTGAGGACAACATACTAGGTTCTATTATTCGAGCCACTCGCATGTCAGTGAACTTATTCAGTATGCTCGAACCTTGGTGAACAGCCTGCAGTGGGGCATCGTGTCAAATGCTTTCAGGAAACCTAGAAACACGGAATCTGTCTGTTGCCCTTCATCCAGAATTCGCAGTTTATCATGTGAGAAAAGGGCAAGGTCAGTTTCGCAGGGGCGACGCTTTCTAAAACCATGCTGACTCGAGGACAAAAGCTCCTCACTCTCAAGGAAGTTTATTATATTCGAATTGAGAATATGTTCAAGGATTCTGCAACAAACGGAAGTAAATGATATTGGTGCATAATGTCGGGGATCCTTTCTTTTACCACCGTTATATAGTTTTCTTCCAGTCGCTTGGGACTTTGCGCCGGCCGGTTGATTCACGATAAATTCTACCTAGGTAAGGGGCAAATGTCATAGAGTACTCTTTGTAAAATCGAACAGGGATTCCATGCGGACCGTGTGATTTATTTTCTTTCAAGTCATTCAATTGTTTCTCTACGCCAGGGATGCTTATTACTATGTCGTCCATACGGGAATCTGTCCTACGGTCAAATGACGGTCTGTTTGAACCATCCTCCTGTGTGAAGACTTCAGGTTTTCGTTTCCTATCTTGAACTAGTACACCGTATTGGTCAACAAGGGACTGAATCCGCTTAGAGATTTTACATACGACCAGAATTTTCTCGGGTTCTCTGCCAGATCTTTTTCTAAGGTGTGACGGTTGTAGCTGTTGTATGCTTGGCGCATTGAGCTTATTACAGACGCTCGAATCTATACTAATTTTCGCTTGTTGAGATTTATGGGTTCAATTTTGAACAGAGAGTTCAACAGCCTCTGTTTCCTCAGCGTTCGCCGAATTTCGATATTAAACCGTGGTGGGTCTTTTTCACCCTTTATCCACTTACTAGACACATAACTCTCCAGACCACAATTTACAATCTGCTTAACCTTTGCCCACAACTCCTCTACATCCATCTTACTGGATCTAAGCGATGCGCCGGCCGCGGTGGCCGTGGGTTCTAGGCGCTTCAGTCCGGAACCGCGGGACTGCTACGGTCGTAGGTTCGAATCCTGCCTCAGGCATGGATGTGTGTGATGTCCTTGGGTTGGTTAGGTTTAAATAGTTCTAAGATCTAGGGGACTGATGACCTAAGATGTTAAGTCCGATAGTGCTCAGAGCCATTTTCTAAGCGATGCCAATTACTGTCTAAGTGAGATGTTAATAACTGCTTATCTGCTCAATCTAGCAGAAACACTGTCCCAGTCTTCTTGACTGATTTATTAACTTTCGTAATCATAGTTGCTGTAATGACATCATGATCGCTAATCTCCTTTTCTATACTGACATTGTCGATAGCCGGCCGCCGTGGTCTCGCGGTTCTAGGCGCTCAGTCCGGAATCGTGCCACTGCTACGGTCGTAGGTTCGAATCCTACCTCGAGCATGGATGTGTGTGATGTCCTTAGGTTAGTTAGGTTTAAGTAGTTCTAAGTTCTAGGGGACTGATGACCACAGATGTTAAGTCCCATAGTGCTCAGAGCCATTTGAACCACATTGTCGATAAGGTCCGGCCTGTTTGCAGATACAAGATATTCCCTCTGGATGTGGGCTGCCAAGCTAGCTGTTCAAGACAGTTTTCAGAAAACGTGTTTAAAAGTATTTTTCATGACTGTCAATCTGTACCCCCAGCAGTGAATCCATAGACATCCCCGTCTATACTTGGCAGGTTGAAGTAGCGTCCAAGTAGTGTTACATTATCAGGATATTTACGCTCTGTTGACCATAGACTTTCTTTGATTGACTCCGTAACTTTCACAGCTGAATCGGGTGGTCAGTGCAAACATCCAGCAATTAACTTGGTTTCATCTACATCTGTTACACGCAACCACGTGACTTCAATGTCATACTCAACTTCGACCTCAATAAAGACAATATTTTTGTCAACTGCAATGAACACTCCCGCTCCTATTGCGTCTAATCTATCTTGCCGATATACTTTCCATGACTCGCTAAATATCTCAGAGCTTTCCACCACTGGTTTCAGCCAGCTCTCAGCCCCAGTAAATTCGGGAGCTTTATTACGAAAACTTCTGCAGTTTGCTGATAAAACTGTGACAGTCGAAGTGTCTTTATTCTGAACGCCGTTTGACTCCCCTTGCTGCATATCAACTAGCGAGTGCTTATTAGAGCACCTCAAATTACTCCCTAACCTAGACAATCCTCATGTGCACTCCCAAGTACTCCGCTACCCGAGTAGCTGCTTCCTTTGGGTTGTGCACCCCTGACCTGTCAAGGGGAATCCTACAAAACCCCACACGATAACGCAGGTCTACAAATCTGCTGCCATGACCGTCACAAGGACCCCAATCAACTCGGGCAACTATGCTGCAAATATCCAGTTCTGCTTACACCGAGCGCGCGAGGACAGCAGTCTTCACCGCTTCGGCAAGCCGCCTATACGACCTGAGGATCGCCTCAGAACCCAAGCGACAAGCGTCGATGGTGCAGACGTGAGCCAGAACATACAAATGACCACCTTGCATGCTCGGTAGTCACAGGCAAGGCCACCTCCACATCTCGGGTGAGACACCCCATCAGACATTACGAGCGCACATTTACTGTCTCTCCAGCCCTGAACGCTGTCTGCCTAAAGGGGCTTCGTAACACTCCTAACATGGGACCTCACAACAGCTAGTAAACCTCTCCCCCCGTGTGCCTTCTCGGATCCTGATGAAGGAGCGGCCACCTATCCACTCACATTATAAATGGGCGAGGCACGGCGACCAGTCCCCTACTTGGCACTCCGTCTCGAGCGACGTGGACGCCTTACCACCCGGCGTTCAGCCTGCGGTGAGGGCTGATCCACAGCGTCGGGTACGCTAGGAGACGTGCCCTTAGCGCTAGGATTTCACCCAGAACAAGTCCCGCCCATTCACCCTTCCCCCATCTTCCCTGCCTATCACCCTACCCTAAATAGCCGCCACTTCCGGAAACTGGAAGAAGCTACATAAAAGTTGTTATCGTCACAGTCGATGTTAGACTGTGATGAAATTCAGTAATGATAAGCAACTTAAGTTTTTCTGGATGGTAATATAATATGAATGTGTATTATTAAAGAAGTAAAAATGTTTGTAGATAGTTGAAAGCATCGCCAGCAACAGAAAACAAAAAATAATATGATGTAATTTAAGGACAAAGAGGACAAATTTTCATTAACTAATTCACTTATTATAATACGTTTATTTGAGGGAAACATCAGAGCAAACATACAATGTAAAAACAATGGTCTTGTATCTATCATGTCGGTAGTAAAGCCACGGATGCAGTCGAATAACTCTGTTGTCTAAAATCAACGTTGTATAGAAATAAGTCAAAGTCGTTTTGTTTATGTAGGCCCTCATAGTAGCTTACGAAAATTAAACAATATAAGAATGCAATAAAGTAGAAATGCCTAATGGAAGCAGTAAGATATTTGCTTATATGACATATTTCGTTAATATTCGCATGGGTAGTGGGTGAATTTTAATTTGTAAATTCTTCCAATCCCATACCTAAGCGTTATAAAAGAGGTTATATAGAATTGTGGCTGCTTCTACGTGATTAGTGTCCTATATGCTGTTGCAAACGTCTCAGGAAAATAATCTGTCGTTATTCTTTGCCCTGTCTGTTTTTAACCAAAAAATTAATTAATTTCGTTAGTGTCATTCATACCATTTTTCTTAAAAATCATAATGATGATGTGTATGTTTGTCACAGAGCAGTTATGGAGGGTATAAATGCTGCAGCTTTTCACGGCTGTAAAACGTCCTTCATGCTGTGCTAGTTCTTCTTCCGCCCCTAAAACTTTTCAGCAAAACTATCCAGTGATTAACATGCAAAAACAGCTTGGATCGATCCAGCAAGAATAAAGTAATTTTGAAGCCCTCTGTAAGTATAGTGAACATTGGTTCTTGTTTCACATATACTGTCTGAGTTCTGAAACTTGTCAAGTATACTGTAGTTCCTCTTTCTCCAAGCAAATTATTCTTTGAGGGTAGGTGTTTGCTGTTTTAGCTTTGGGTGCTTTTTCTCACATAGAAGTATGTTTCTTCATAGGCTATTCATCTGAATACTGAGATCTCGTATTTAAAGAATTAAGTGCTAAATTGTTTTCTCTTATGTTTGCTGTGGAAGTACCTGGCACAGCTGAGGCCAATTGTGTACGTTCTTTTTTTTTTTTTTTTGTAACGTGTTTTTTAACTGTCTGGCAAAATTTAAGACCTACCAAGATATTAATTTCACATTCACTACAAGTGCAGCCGAACGCGCTAAATCACGTGGGTCAACTGAAACGATTCCCAGGCGCCGAACAAAGACCGGGAAATAGGCGGGACTAGCTCCAGAGGGGTGAGTGGGCGGGACTTGTTCCGGGTGAAAGCCTAGCGCTAACGATTCTTCACTAGGAGGCGCCTTGGAAGCAGAGCCCCTGAGGAAAGCTAGTAAAACCTGAGGTATACCACGCGACGCGCCACCGCTACACCCCGAGGCAGCGACTGACTGCTGCCAATAGCACATTCAGCTGTTCGCGAACTGCGGCTAGTTCCTCCTGCTACCACACACGGCGTGAACATATCCTAGCCATCCTAGCCAGACTAACTAAAGAAGTAAACTGTAAAAGAAAACAATTCTAGATATGCGATTTGCTATCCTCCCGAAGTGTCACCAACATATGCTGAAACGTTAATGAGCTACGTAGCTGGCTGTTACGTGAGCAACTATTGCGCTATAGACTGACTGAATTGACAATTACAAAAACGCGAGATTTACTTTCTTAAACAGAGAAACACGCACGAAATTTAATATACTACGTGGGAAACACAGAAAAGGGTAAACATTGAATTTGCAGCTCTGTAGACGTATATAAGCTGAGAGAGCACGGAAAGGACGGATATCATTTTAGTGTGAAAGAAATCCAACCTGAAACAAGGGCAGAAACCAAAATTCATTTCCAAGAAGTTCTATGCTTACTGCTCAATGAGCAGAGAAATTGAAACATACAGTCACATTCTCAACACTCGCCGTTAATTTCAACAATTCCTGGTAGATATCTATGCTAAAATAGAAGTGTAACAGATGCTTTACATAAGTCTGAATCTGAAGAAACTTAACACGGAAGAATACATCCAGCTTCGAGACTCAATTACGAATGATGGAAACACTGAATACATTGGAACAATGATAATCTTACCCTCATAATACACAGGAAGTGTGAGACACATGCGAGAATACACTCAATATCCCATGACCTACGTAAGAAAACATGGACGACGTGACTACTTCATAACATTCACTTGAAACTCGTCTGGGCGGGAAATCAAAGAACGACTAAGATGAGGACTGGCCCCCATGCATCGATACGACATAATAGCCCGATTTTTCCGACAAAAACAAATGAGATTTATTGAAGTCATCACAAAATACTACATCTTTGGAACCTTTAGGTGCTGGATGTAAACAACTGATGGAAAAAACGAGTACTGGCCTACTCACATGACAGAATTCATCCCAAGGATATCAAAATCATCGAAGCTTAATTTCCCAACCCACAAGATACGCAATTGTACGAAACTAGAAGGATATTCAGCATTGGCCGTAATTTTGATGATTTATTAACATCAAAATCGATTTTCGGTCACATATTGATCTTCTTCTAGTTATTACCAGTGACAGAAGTTCTGAAACGATCACAATAACATTGTGGTTGTTTCATAGCTTCTGTTACTGCTAATAACTAGACACCAGTGCCAACGAGCCTTAAATCATCAAAATTACGGCCAAAGCTGACCTTACTTCTAATGGTCGTTGTGCACACAGCACTTATGGAGTCGCCAAGCAGTTGTATGACGTCGTTGTGAAAAACATGATTCACGGACCATGAGGGCTATTAAACCCCAATTCATCATGTAAAACTGATGGAAAATATAAAAAAAAAAGCCAAAACGATACTTGCTCGACACACAAATCAGAGTTAATGGCTGTCCCAAATACAGAAGACAATCACCCAAAAGCGTTAGCTTCACAGCAAAAATACGAATACGAGGCAACAACGAACTGGAAATAGATAGTTAACGGTAGCACCATATAACAATATAACACACTACTTTCCAAAATGTTCCACGCACACGTAAACGTAGAATACTACAATTTATTGAAATCCATAAAATGGGTCTGTAAGTATCTGAAGAAAGACAACGACATGACAGTATTTCGAACAGCCAAAGAAAGTGAACAACAAAACATAAACGACGAGATCTTCATATACCAAATGGAAAGATACATTTACAGTAACGAAGCAGCGGGCAGGTTTTCGGTTTTCCCGTAGACCAGCGCGAACCGACAGTGCATCATCTAGCAACACATCTGGAGAACTGATAGAAAGTTTACATCACCAAAGACACAGCCAGAAAAACTGCAATCGAGCCGTCTCATAACACAACATTAACAGCATGTTACCAACTGTGCTAAACGGATCCATTCGCGAAAACACTACTATATGTCGATGTCCCTGTATATTATACATGTAACACAACAAGAAAAATCTCTAAACGACGAAAACAAGGAATTTCTGTAGAAAATCATCTAGGAATCATGAAAACTGGCGCATTAGGCCGAGTATACACCGTACATCTGAACAATGCCGAATGCTTCTGTCTACGAATGATGCAACACGAGATCTCAAGACGTACAGAGAAGCATGTTAACGCTTGTGATTACTGAAAACGACAACCACTGTGAACCAACACTACAAGAAGCCTCTCTCACAGCCTCAGCTGAACAAATGAGAGACTTATTCCTCATAACGTGTGACCCATCGAATCCGAAGCAACTATTGTACTCCTTCAAGAAGAGTATGAGTGACGACATACTGTACCAAATCCGACACAAGCTCATCCTAAACTGACAATTGAATTCAACGACTACATTTTCAATGAAACACTCATTCGGCTACAAGATAAATGTTTAGCAATAAACAAACAGACCTTAGTACAGCCTGAGATGGAAACATTACGAAAAGATACTATAATTGCGTTAAACTTCCAAATAACAAATAAAAAAGGCTACGGCATCACTAAAGTACTTCCATACGTTGCTCACAATAAATCACCCCTTGATGACCTTCAGAAGATAATTTACAACGTTATCATGGACCAGATCGACAGCAACACAGGCGCAATTGTTTACTTGATGCCGTAGATGGCATGGGGAAAACGTTTCTAATGAATCTAATGCTGGTCCAAGTACGTAGTAAACAACACACCACACTACCAGCCACACTTGTGGAAGAAGGACAAACTGCTCATTTCGTCATACAACTACCGCTGAATGTAGACGAAGAAAAATTCCCGGCATGTAAAATCTGTATCTGGATGAGGTGAACTTCCAAAGCAAGCTAAAATTACCATCTGTGACGAACGCACAATGGCACATAAAATATCTCTGGAAACAGTGTCAGAACATTGCAAGACTTAGGAGGAAACTATGAAGTGATGGGAGGCGCTCTACTCATACTCTCAAGATATTTTCGACAAACACTTCCAGTTATCCCCAAGTCAGCACCAGCAGACTAGATCGATGCTTGCTAAAAAAATATCTCTGGCCACACATACAAATACTGCGACTAACATGAAATACGAGCTACCGAACAACCGAAAGACGAAGCAACAGCACATTTTGCTCAACAACTTTTACAAATAGGCGAAGGTACATATCCTACTGACTACAGGACGGCCCCCATTAAATTCAACAGTGATATCTGTAACAAAGCTACTGCTGAAATCGAACTCATCGATCAAATTTTTCCAAACATTGTTCACAACTATACCAATCAGACTAGCTGTTTGAAAGGGCAATTCCGGCAGCTAAAAATAATATTATCGACGACATCAACTTTAATATTCAAACGAAAATTCCCGTTTAAGAGAGAATATATAAATCGATCGACACCATGTTAAACGCTGAAGAAAGTGTGAACTTCCCTACAGAATTTCTAAACTCTTTCGAATATCAGGAATGTCATTACATTGCCTTCAATTTAAAATTGGATATCCGATCATACTGCTCAGAAATTTCAGCTCACCAAAATCATGCAATGGAACAAGAATGAGCGCCAAACAGCTATCAAATAGCATCATCTAAGCCCAAATTATAACTGGAAAGTACAAATGACACACACTATTTATCCCACGAATACCAGTGACCTCTATTGAACTGTCATTCCAAATCAAAACAACACAATTTACAGTCAAATTATCCTACTGTTTTACAATTAATAAAGTTCAAGGAAAAACTTTAAAATATTGTGACATCAACCTCAAACACTCCTGCATTTATCAAGGTCAACGACACATAGTTTGCTCTCGAGTACTGAATTCGAAAAATTTGTACATATATACCCCGAATAACAAAATAAGTAATGCTATATGTAAATACGTATTGTAAATACACACATAAAAAAGGTTTTGAGTCACCCCGGTTCTCAGAACTGCTGAAGATAGACGTTGACTTTGGATATCACAGGCACAGTGCCGTTCACTGTTCAGAGATGTCATTAGCTCCACTCAAAGATGTAAACAAATATGCATGAGCAGCACCTAATAGACGGAGGGGTCCGACAGCCTATCAGTTCCAGGCATTCCACCAGGAAGGAGGTACACGACTCGTGTTGTCTGTAGTTCAACAATGCCTTGACGGTCATTGCAGCGGTTCGATCGCGTCCGCATTGTTACTTTATGCTAGGAGGGGCTCTCAACAAGGGAAGTGTCCAGGTGTCTCGGAGTGAGCCAAAGCGATGCTCTTTGGACTTGGAGACGATACAGAGAGAGAGGAACTGCCGATAACATGCCTCGCACAGGCCGCCCAAGGGCTACTACTGCAGTGGATGTCCACTGCCTCCTGATTATGGCTAGGAGAAACACTGACAGCAACGCCACCTTGTTGAACAATGCTTTTCGTGCAGCCACAGGACGTCGTATTACGACTCAAACTGTGTGAAAAAGACTGCGTGATGCGCAGCTTCACTGCAAACTTCCATGGCGAGGTCCATCTCTGCAACCACGACACCATGCAGAGCGGTACAGATGGGTCCAACAACATGACGAATGGACCGCTCAGGACTGGCATCATGCTCTCTTCAGCGATGACTGTCGCATGTGCCTTCAACCAGACAATCGTCGGAGACGTGTTTGGAAGCATGCCGGTCAGGCCGAACACCTTAGACACACTGTCCAGCAAGTGCAGCAAAGTGGAGGTTCCCTGCTGTTTTGGGGTGGCATTATGTGGGGTCGACGTACGCCGCCGGTGGTCATGGAAAGCGCCGTAGCGGCAGTACCATACGTGAATGCCATCCCCCGACCGATAGTGCAAACATATCGGCCGCATATTGGCGAGGCATTCGTCTTCATGGACGACAATTCGCTCCCCCATCGCGCAAATCTTATGAATTACTTCCTTCGGAATAACGACATCGATCGACTAGAGTGACCAGCATGTTCTCCAAACATGAACCCTATCGTACATGCGTGGGATTGATTGAAGAAGCTGTTTATGGATGACGGGACCCACCAACACTCTGAGGCATCTACGCCGAGTCGCCGTTGAGGAGTGGGACAATCTGGACCAACATGCCTTGATGAACTTGTGGATAGTATGCAACGACGGATACTGGCATGCGTTAATACAAAAGGACGTGCTACTTGGTGTTAGTGGTACCGGTGTGTACAGCAATCTGGACTACCACCTCCGAAGGTCTCGCTATATGCTGGTACAAAATGCAATGTGTGGTTTTTATGAGCAATAAAAAGGGTGGAATATATGTTTATGTTTATCTCCATTCCAGTTTGCTGTACAGGTTCAGGTACTTTCGGAACCGAGTTGATGCAAACATTTTTGTGATCTGTGTAGTTAGTATATATTTTCAAAACAAATTTAAAATATTATACTTCAACAATTATTGCAAATAGAATATGTTTTCAATAATTTTTTTACCTGGTATACTTTAAAGATCATCCTTTTATTACAAGTACGACACAACTTCGCCGGCCGGGGTGGCCGAGCGGTTCTAGGCGCTTCAGTCTGGAACCGCGAGGCCGCTACGGTCACAGGTTCGAATGCTGCCTCGCGCATGGATGTGTGTGATGTCCTTAGGTTAGTTAGGTTTAAGTAGTTCTAAGTTCTAGGGGACTGATGACTTCAGATGTTAAGTCACATGCTGCTCAGAGCCATTTGCAACATTTAACACAACCTTCCGTCAACTCCCTGAGTGAACCCGATTACCCCATCTGGTCCAATATAGAGTGACACTGACGGACGTCGCAATGGATCTTATGGATGTCCTAATGGTAGAATTCCGTTTAATATTGAAACAAATATGTATGGACGACTATTACCTATTGAATTTGGACATAACACAAGACTTGGCCAGAATCTTTAATAAAATGGTGATGTGCGATTACTTAATATATAACCACGACCTCTGCTTGGAAGGAGATCGCCAGGAAAACAGCATTGCGTCTGTGGATAACAATAAGACATTTGGAATAGACTGCCTAACGTGATTAAGCTCCAACTGAAGAGTATATATACGTAAAAAATTTATATATCAGAGCAGAAGTCCTGGAGTGACGAGACATATTGGTAACCAAATTATGGATTTTATGCCATCCGACTATGAGAACTTTTAGATCTTCATGACTAAGCAGCATGGCATTATCACGCTGGAGGCTGCAATAAAACCTACAGAATGAATTGTGTATTCCCCCTGTGCAAGAAAATGTCTTTACAACCTGCTCCACTTTGCTCTGTGCCAACTGCTTCCATGCGGCGTCGATTAACAGATAATTTGCAGAATACCTGTTGTGTTTAATAACGTTCAGCAGCTTGTGTAATGGGTAACATGAATGCTTGAAAATTGTCAGGTGTGCAAGTAAGTCACTCTGATACTGAAAATCGAGAAAAGCTCATCAGCTATGCTCAGTATGCATACAGTTTCAATTGTCTACCTACAAAATACGTGGTGATTCAAAACACTGACTTCAATATAGTCGATATAAATATTAATAAAAAGTCTTACGTTAAAGCAGGAAAAACTTAGTTTTCTCTGTCTAGAATACTGTTCTTCACAGTACCGCCCGAATAGATGTTGTAGAATTATGACTGGATGACACAGACAGTGTTACAATACGAGTTCTAAGAAAAAGAACCAAGGTGTCAATCAGAATTAGAATGTTTAGTATATAAGTGTTACATGAGAAATGTCTTTTTTAAGCTCTATTCTCATTTGGATCGGCTTAGAAAGGATGGTTATATTCCCTGTAAGTGTTGCGAGCTGGATATTGTCAACCTACCAACAGAACAACCATTTGCCGAGTCTAAAACTGGTGGAATAACCACATTTAATGGACATTGGTTTGCAAAAGTTGTATACTTAAGGTTCTGTACAGAAATCCCGCAAGAATTTGGAACAGAAGGGTTGCCAATTTACTCACAGGAAGATGCGAAACGCTCTAACAATAGTGTCATGGAGGAATTACATAAGAACTGCGGGAAGGAACACAGCTAATAGTTAAAGCCATAAATTAAACATTTTGCTGCCAGAAAATTACATATGTATTAAAATTCGAGAATACACCGTCTCTGTATCTGTTAAATTACTGGCTGTAGAAAGAAACAGATGATCCAGATTTGGAATTATGTTGTAAGTTAAAAATTAAATCGGACATTATTAAAACCACATCTAACTAGAATAAAGACAGATTTATTTACTGTGTGCAAACGTTAACAGAGGTTTTGTACGACAATATTTACCTGCCTTATTCGCTAAACTACCAAAAATCCTAAAACATTTTCTATACAATGAACTACGTGTATGTATTTCTGATGGGGGAAGTGGGTGGTTGGATGGCCTTAGAAAGTAGATGAAAGTACGTAATTGAAATCATAGCTACCCATATTCTTACCTATATGAAAAGAGTTGACACTAGATAGTTGAAAGCATAGTTACCCCTTTGTCATAGCTATATGAATGCTATAATTTACCAGTTTTCTGAGATGGAAGTAGAGTGTAGCTAAATTTGGGAAACCAGCCCATTATAGCTCTCATATAGGTACAAAAATGGGTCGCTAAACTTTCAGCTACCTAGTTTCAACTACTTTCCAATGTTGAAGAGATAAGAAAATAGGTAGCCAGATGTACAGTAACCCTCATTCACAACCCATTTAACATTGAAAATTTGTTGAATCTAGGTAGCTGAAAGCATAGCGACCCCCTTTTCATAACTATATGGCAACCGAATTTCGTAAATAAACAGTATAGCCTCTGCTATAATTTGACACTGACTTCAATATATTATCATGAGATCTTTCCTCTCCAGCACAGAGTCCTTTTTCCACCAGTATGCATGTATGGGAAGAAAGAGGGAGTGGAGGATGGGATAGGAGTGTTGGAGGATTTCCCAGAGGGGGGAGGGAATAATTAATTTATCGATTTGATTAATTAGCCAATAACTTTGATTTCAACCGTGTACTTGTGTCAGTGAGGGAGAGGGGAGAGTGTTTGGGGATTTTCAAGAAGGGTAAGGGACTAAGCGGGGAAGAGGGAGGGCTAGGTTTTACTCAGAAGGATGACATAACCCAAGTGGTCATGAATCAACCCTCAAAGGGTCATAAATCACTTAGTTGAACAATAGGTTAAGTTTGTATGTCAATCAAGTTTGTCTCAGAGTGCATGCTTGCCCCTGAATGTGTGCAACCCACACTTAGAAATCGCCCCATAATTCACTTTTCCCTACTACTATATAGTTGTAGGCCAATATCTGTGCCGCCATGGAACCACTGGTTCCCATCAGATCACTGAAGTTCAGTGCTGTCCATCTGGGTCTGCACTTGGATGGGTGAGCATCAAGTCTGCCAAGGTCTGTTGGCAAGCTCGGTGCACTCAGCTCTTGTGAGGCAAAATGAGGACCTGCTTGATTGACAAGTAGTGGCTATGGTCTCGTAAACTGGCAAATGACCAGGAGAGCGGTGTGCTGATCACATGCCTGTGGGCTGAAGATGGCATCGCGGTTGGGCCTCTGCAGATGGGGTTCTGTAGTTGTAGAGTAATGGTGGTTCTGGCACACTTTTGATATCAAACTGATGTGCAAGTTAATTAAACTGTGACACCTGACTGATTTATAAACTCAACCTATTGCTCTGCTAAGTGGTTTTTGATGTAATCCGTCCTTCACCCCTTAACCTATTCTTCTGTTAATTGATTTATGACTCCCTGTGGATAATGCGTCATCTGAGACCTCACCCTCTTCATCACTCCCTCTCTGGAAACTAACAACCCTCCCCCATTCCCCTCGCCAATACAAGCACACTTTCAGGCCTGAGAATTTCGAATACACCCCTCCTATTGTATCAGTTTTATGAATTAATTACTTAAATCGATAACATTTGGCGTTGGACAGTTTTTCTTGGTAGGTACTGTCCCCTTCTGGAAATACTGAATGGTTGGTTATTTGGCAGGAAATCAATTGGACTGTATGGAATATTGTTAGTTTCTGGTAGACAAAGTAATGTGTGGAATATTGTTTATTTAAACTCTTTATGAGATACAAGACAAGGTATGGAATATAGCTAATTTATTTAATTAAGGAACCTGTCAGAAAATTGACTGCAGAGAATGGAATACTGTTTATATAAGACAATTTCTGTGTGGCAAGATAGTATGGAATATTAAAACAACTGCAGCACTTTTTTATTCCACTCATGCAAGGAATACTGTTTTAAAACACTCACTGCATTTAATTGCACTGTGACAGTTCGCGATAAACATATCTGACGAAAAAACGCCCCTGACACGTCGCTGAATGTCAGATCGATCGCACCAACACATGTATGCCACCAGTCAGGGACTGCCGCAGCTTCTAGACAGTGCTAATCCTGCACAAACGAAGCATCAGATAGCGGCATCCCTTCAAAATTTGGTACCAGACTCAGTTCCTGCCTATGTCTCTCCCAGTCCCTCTCTCCCTTTTTCTGTCTCAAGTGGTTACTACGTGTTTGAGTGGACCACCATACACAGACACACACAGACCGAGGTGTCCTCCTCACTCCACCTCCCTTCCACCCACCTCCTGTGGGCCTTCGCTAGTCATATAGTTGAGAAAAGGTGTTGCTACACTTTAAATTACCTAGTTTCAACTACTTTACAAGATCATCCAACCACCCATTTCCCCCACTTCAGTTTTCTTTCCGTTACTTCAAAGTCCTCCATTTCCAGGGGGAAAACATGCCAGCTGTGCTTAAAGGTGTAATTTCTTTAATGGGGAATTGTTCAAGTCTATTTGACAAGTTGGTTCGTTTTCTTAGGACTTATGGTATAACATTGTCTGTGTCAACCAATCATGATTCTGCAATATCTCTATGCATGATATTGTGGAGAACGATGTTCCAGACTGTTAAAATAAGTTTCTCCTATAACACTTTTTATGATACTAACATTGTCCTTATTGGAATCAGAATTGATAATCTCCTTACAGTTAATAGTCATATATTTAATACTGTATGCAGACACAGCATAGCTGATCAGCTTTTCTCGATCTGAAATAGGTGGAGGACTTCTTATACACCCATCAGTTTTCGGGTATTCTTACTACCCCAGTATACAAAACAGCAGAACGCTATTTTACACAATACATCAGCTGTTCTCAAAGTTATCTGTTAATTGACGCCATGTGGACGCAAGTGGCAGAGAGTAAAGTGGAGCACATTGTAAATACTGTTTGTATTTTCGCTGAAGACATGGTTGGTGGCAACCCGGTCAGGGTGAACGCATTAGACCCACTGCCCAGCAACTGCTGTACGTTGGAGGCTCCCTGCTGATTTTGGGTGGCATTATGTGAGGACGACATACACTGCTGGTGGTCGTGGAGGGCGCTGTAACTGCTATACAATACATGAATGTCATCTTAAGACTGATAGTGCAACCACATCGGCAGCATATTGGCGAGGCACTCCTCTTCATGAACGACAGTTCCAGCCCCCATCATGCACATCTTGTGAATGACTTCCTTCGGGATAACGACGTCTCTTGACTAGAGTGGACAACATGTTCTACAGACATCAACCACACCAAACATGACTGGGATAGATTGAAAAGGGCTGTTTATGATTACGTGACCCACCAACCACTCTGAAGGATCTAAGCCGAATCGCTGTTGAGGAGTGGGACAATCTGGACCAACAGTATCTTGATGAACTTGTGGATAGTGTGCCACAAGGAGTACAGGCGTGCATAAATGCAAGAGGAAGTGATATTTGGTATTAGAGGTACCGGTGTGTACAGCAATCTGGACCACCACCTCTTAAGGTCTCACTGTATGATGGTACAACATACAATATGGTTTTCATGATCAATAAAAAGGGTGGAAATTAAGTTTATATTGATCTCTACTCCAATTTTCTGTTCCTGTTCAGGAACACTCGGAACTGAGTTGATGTAAATCTTTTTTTTATGTGTATAATTGCCACACAAGATTAGCTGAGCAGGCTAAGGCGCAGCAGTCATAGACTGTGCGGCTGATCATGGTGGAGGTTTGAGTTCTCCCTTGGGCATGTGTGTGTGCGTTTTTCCTTGGGATACTTTAGGTTAAGTCGTGTGTAAGCTTAGGGACTGATGACCTTAACAGTTAAGTCCCATAAGATTTCACACACATTTGAACATTTGGTTGTGTGTAATTATATGGAACGAACATCTGTTTCTTTAACATTACAGACCATCCTCTTTCTAATTGTTTCTGACAGGCCACTTGATCACAGATTCTAACCACCAAAATATTATCACTAAATGTTTCTGTAATAGGTGTAAGCACATTTAAATTCTTCTCGCTAAGCAGTATACCCAGTCAGTGTGATTTATGTTGCCAATATCAGTAGCCATATTATCTAGTTTCTGCTGCAATAACCACAAACCGAAGCATTTGTCTGTTGGTCTCGTCTTCCTCCCAAATATCTGAGGGATGTTTAGCACAGCAGACCATGTTGACACTCTCGACTACCACAGAAGACTGACCATTTGAGGGTTTCAGGTCCCCTTTTGAGATCTAAGGATCCAAGAGGGTGGCACTTCCATTCAGTTGATTTCTAATCAATCTAAATGACTCGTAGCCCAGTTTCTCTAATTTGTGTGCAATGTGTCCATGTGAGGGATGGAGAATGACCCTCATATACCAATCAGCTGTCAAAATTAAATTAATTTGCATATCAATTTGATATCGAAAGTGTGCTAGAACTGCCATCAACATACTACTAATGACCTATTGTGTGTGAGTGCCAACATATTTACCTGAGGATTTCAAACATCTCGCATCATTTTGTCGAACGCTTTATCAAGATGAAACTGCCTTGGTTTTGCTTAGGTATGGATATGAGAAAAGAAAATAGCCCTTAAAACCTTGATGCTCAAGCATCGCGCATATTCTTGCGCGTTCTTGTGCGATTGTCAGAACACCACCTGCATCCCCTGGCTGAGTTGCAAGCAGACATTTGCCTTCCACTTGAACGCCATTCTTGGTGTTTGCTGAGTCGGACAGGCAGTAACTGCTGTAGTTGCGCCCCGCAACTTGGCGGACGCTGCAGTGAGGGCCAAGTTTCTCCCAGCCACCAGCAGGGCGCCGCTGACAGCCGCAGCTCGGTGGGAACTGCCGCCTTCTCGGAAGACCGGCAGCGCAGCGACACACGCGGACCCTCACCCCTGTGCCGTCTGCAACTCCATGCTCCACTACTGCGGCATGTCCTCTTGTATAGCAGCAATTCGTACTCCGTCTTAGCATACGGGATGGTTGCTTCTCGGCAGTTCACTGCTTGACAGTAGTTTGGTCTTCATGAGCACGGTAGCTTCTCATCCGCATCTACCATATGGTGCACGGTAGTCGTCCCCTGTTGCCGCTTTACTTCGGTGACTCGCGTGCGGTTAACGAAAGGAATGAACTGCTGTGCTTCCATGCAGTCCCGTATTTTTCTAACTGTATCTTCATGAAAGGCAAGATGTAAACACATGGGAACGTGTAATACGGTCTTTTAAATTTTTATGAATGTGCATTGACAAAAGCTTACAAGCTTTCAAGCCTAATGTCCTTCCTGTTCAATTACATCGGTGAGCATCTATATTGCGCTTTTGCACGAAAAATTGAGTGTTTTACGATTTACGCATTATACTTTCATCCCCAATTAATATTTGCCCATCAGTCCCAGGTTATAACTGTCGGCAGGTCGAGAGTTTTCTGTCTATTCTTATGCTTACCATCAAATCTTATAATAACTTTCTAGCACTTCCCTTTTTTGTACGTACATTAATGCGATCATCCACATTAAATGGTACCGCAACAGATACCCTCTGTTTTGAGATATTTCATATTTATTCCAGTGATTGATCATCAATAATGTAGTTAAATTATATCGATACAGTTTAATCCATCTACTTGAGCCCTTTTACACTATAACTAGAGACTTCTGCCCATCTTTGCGTGAAATAACATGGGACTCGAAGATTTTCCCACTCTGTAAAGGGGGACGGGCGTCGATTTGTGACAGGTATGACAGCAGAGTGGCCAACGGCCTTGATGCAGAGGTAACACCTGTTCCCGTCAGATCACCGAAGTTAAGCGCTGTCTGGCTGGGCTAGCACATGGATGGGGGACCATCCGGTCTACCGAGCGCTGCTGGTAAGCAGGTTGCACTCAGCCCTTGTGAGGCACACTGAGGAGCTACTTGACTCAGAAGTAGGCTAACAGCTCCGGTCGCGGAAAGTGACATACGGCTGGGAAAGCGGTGTGCTGACCACGTGCCCCTCCACATCCGCATCCAGTAACCCTGTGGGCTGAGGATGACACGGCGGCTTCTCGGTACCTTTTGGTCTTCATGGCCTGTTCGGGTGGGGTTTATTTTTTATGACAGCACAGTATAATACTTGTTCAGGCAGGTGCAATTGCCGTGGGTACAGGATAATTGAGATGCGTCAATAGATCATTGTGAACATGTCGTCTGGTCCGATGGATTGTGCTTCATCTGGTGATTGGTGGATGGTCATGTTTTGAAACAGTAATGTCTTGATCCCAATTTTTTCGTTAAAAATTAAAAATCACATATCAGTGTTAACAGGTTTCGACCATAACTAGACCATCAAAAGACCATATCTATGCGATGCCAAAGTAATTCTCCTTGCAGGATAACAGGTACCAAAATGAAGCAATTTATCTATGTAACAAAATATGGATACACGATAATGATGAAATAGAAAGACTTTTATACCAGTCTCGAGCAGAGATGACGGGCGAAGCCCTGACAGGGTTCGGAAGACACCTCCGGCGACTGATAAGTGACGCGAAAACGCTACGCTTTATAAATGGGAACCGGGAAGTTCCCCCCTCCACGTGCCTGGCGGTTGCTGCATGACTTCGTTGGAAACCAATGGGGCGTAACATACAAGGGTAACGCATCGGATGTGTACAAACTAAATATACATAAAGTATGCTATGAAATATAACATATATGTAAATTAACCTTCATAGTAAATCCTCTATATTTGCAGAAAATAATTACAAACGTGCATGAACAACCGATAGAATTTGCTGCGAAAACGACAAACAGTCATCTACGATCATCACCGGAGAGTCCAAACTAATTTGTGAAAGCTAAGATAAGCGTAGAAACGCCAGATGTAGCGTTGAAGACGTTAGCGTTAATTTCGCAATATGCAGCGTCAGTGGCGAGGAATATGGTGCACCAGAGAAGGGATCGATGAATAGTGAATAGTATCCTAGCTTTGAAAATATAAAACCTAATACTGGATGGTAAAATTGTATAAGTGCACCATAAGTATCTGAGCACATGTCAGACTGGTGACACTTAAAACGATACAAAGATATTACACTGAAAGTTAGTTGGAGAAAGGAATATATTTACTGTTGCAGCCATATGAACTTATGTTACGACAGGTACAATGACATTATTAGCATCTTCGATGGTTGATGTATGTCGTACAAAAGTCTGGGCAGAAAAGAAATGTATATTTTAAAATACGAGTGGGAGCATGTAATGTTCATTACAACTGAAGAAAATATATTTCGGAATAAAAATACAAGCCAAAGAGTAGGTATGCATTATAGTAATTCGTCAGAAAGGTAAAAAAATTGCTTCTCCTAAAACAAAGCTGCTCGTTAGTAGGGTAGTGTAGGGAAGCAGCCTACTCATGCCGTAGTAAATTCACATCAGTCATTCCATTGTGTGCCAGCCAGTCCGCTGTAACTAGCTCTAACGTCATAAATGTTGCGCAATACTTTATAAATCAAGTGAATAACGTCAGGAGTAATACTAAATTAATATGTGTTGAATATCAGTTCGATAACTTTAACCATTTTCAAAACTAGGACGTTTTTCTGTAAAACTCATTGGCGCAACATAAAAGAGATAGAGACTTAAAAATTTATAATTAGATTCCTTTTCCATAATAATTTAATAGAAACAGTACTTTGGATCTCACAAATTAAGATTTTAGTTGAAATTCATAATTTTCTGGTTTTTGTCTTAAAAATTAAGGAAGCAAGATAGATTAAGTAGGCTAATAAATAAGACTAGGATGTTTATATTTAAGTAGAATGGAAATCCGCTATGACCATAAAGATGTGAGAAGTTTCATTTTAATAACTATGAAACTATAGCGATAGCGTATCTCCAAAGGGCAACTTCAACCTCGTCTACTGCGTGTAGTGTAATTAAATTAATTCTCTCGCCCAAAATATTTAACTTAGCCACGTCAAACTTTTATTATGATTCCTTACCTGTGTGCTGAATGCACATTTAAATTGAGAGCTTCATTTGCCATCAGAAAAAGAAGCTATGATTTATTCAATAACTTAATGTGGTGCATTACTAGCCCAGCGGCTAGTCGGGAGAGCCGATTTGATCAGGCGTTCCCTTAGCCGTCCGCACGGCGGCTCTATATATAAGAATGCTGTGCGAGGAAGGAAGGCCCCAGTTCTCTCCAGACGCCGAATAGCACACCATCTGTGTCGGGAGTCGCGTCGCGTCGGTATCAATGCTATAAACAGCCTCGGATGCCGTATTAAGTTACTCGGGATACGTGTAACCATGAAATCATTTTCGAGTGAAGTGTTAATTCTGGGATGACTTTAATTATCTATCTTCAGTTTCCGTATGTCGTATTTTCACGTGCCGTCGCGGGACAGACATTCCACCATTATTTAGCGTGGCGTTTGGTGAACCTAATCATCAAATTATGGCGAGCATTCACTTAAACATTTAATTTGGACATTTGTAGTTGCGTCAGCGCATTAGACTCTGAACTGCTCTGTTAGTCAGATTGTGTGGATTCTTGTTTTTCATCTGTGACTTTCAGAATACAGCGAACGTTTTTCCCACGATCGTTTTTGATTATGAATCCCAGACAATCTCCTAATTCTTCAGAGCTATAAGCTGTAGCTATAAGTGTATTTCTCAGATGAAGTGGGCACTAGGAATTCTAATTAAAGGCTTCACGTTTTGATAATCACTTTCTGTTGGCCAAAATTGTAGTAAGAGAGCCAGTGTTGAGAATGGCAAAACAACAGCATAAATAATAGGAACATTTAAATAATAACATTTAATTCCACCCACCGCTCCACAGTAGTAGGCTGATTTTTATAACAGTTACGGATTAAAATGACGAAGCATTTAAAAATACCTTTTGAGAACGTTGTGCATAATTTTTAAATGTTCTTGAATAAGACCTTCTGAATGTTTACGATATATTAAACAGTGATCAAACGATGATTTAGTGCAGACTAAACCAGTTGTCTGCTCTTTCAAGCGAGTAAGAAAATTATGACCTGTATTTTTGAATAACCTGCTTATTCTCTTAGACAGGATAGCTGTACAGATTTTACTGAATAATTTCGAAGTACTGATGCCAGGAGCGTCTGAGGATATTTGCATTAACTTATTAAATATAATGTCAACCAGATTTAATATATATCGTTAGCACTAGATATTAGTTTAAAAATGGCAATTTATACTTTGAATTTGGTTTGTTGCTAGTAGATAGTTTAATACCATGTGGACCAATGAAGCAGAGAAAGCTCTTTTATATTTATCCCAATGGCAAGAAGTAGCGTTGATCATGGTATCCGTTCATAATCTCAGTAGAACTGTAACTAAATAGTAAAATTTTGCTTTTGAACCTGTATAAAGCAACAACTTGTCATTGACACATCTCTTACAGTAAACGATATTTTTAATAACTTCTGGTTTCTCTTTGAAAAAGTTCTAAATGCAATGTAATTTATAAATTACTATGTGATAAAAACTGTCCAGACACCCTCAAAATCATAAGTTTATCATATTAGGTGCATTGTGCTGTCACTTACTGCCAGGTACTTCATATCAGCTACCTCAGTAATCATAAGACATTTTGAGACAGCAGAATGGGGCGCTTCGGAGAACTCACGGACTTCCAACACGGTCAGGTGATTGGGTGTCACTTGTGTCATACGGCTGTACGCAATTTCTCCACACTCCTAAACATCCCTGGGTCCACTGTTTCCGATGTGATGGAGAGGTGGAAACGTGGACACGTACAGCACAAAAGCGTACAGGCCGAACTCGTCAGTTGACCGACAGATGGTTCAATTGGTTCTGAGCACTATGGGACGTAACATATCAGGTCATCAGTCCCCTAGAACTTAGAATTACTTGAACCTATCTAACCTAAGGACATCACACACATCCATGCCGGAGGCAGGATACGAACCTGCGGCCGTAGCGATCGCGCGGTTCCAGACCGAAGCGTCTAAAATCGCTCGGCCACAACGACCGGCTGACCGACAGAGATCGCCGACAGTTGAAGAGGGTCATAGTGTGTAATAGGCAGATATCTATCCAGACCATCATACAGGAATTCCAAACAGCATCAGGATGCACTGCAACTACTATGTCAGTTAGGTGGGAGGTGAGAAAACTTGGATTTTATGGTCGAGCGGCTGTTCATAAGCCACGCATCACGCCGGTAAGTGCCAACGACTCCTCGCTTGGTGTAAGGAGTGTAACCATTGGACGTTTGAACAGTGGAAAAACGTTGTGTGGAGTGACGAATCACGGTACACAAAGTGGCGAAGCAATGGCAGGATGGGGGTATGGCGAATACCCAGTGAACGTCATCTGCCAGCGTGTGTAGTGCCAACAGTAAAATTCGGAGGCAGTGATGTTATGGTTGTGTTTTTCATGGAGGGGGTTTGCAACCCTTGTTGTCTTGCGTGGCAGTATCACAGCACAGGCCAACTCTGATGTTTTAAGCGCCTTATTTCCCACTGCTGAAGAACAATTCGGGGATGGCGATTGCATCTTTTAACACGATCGATCAGCTGCTCATAATGCATGGCATGTGAAGGATTGGTTACACGACAACAACATTCCGGTAATGGACTGGCCTGAGCAGAGTCCTGACCTGGGCCCTGTAGAACACCTTGGGGATGTTTTGGAACGCCGACTTCGTGCCAGGCCTCACCGACCAACATCGACACTTCTCCCTGTGCAGCACTCCGTAAAAAATGGGCTGCCATTCTTGAAGAAACCTTCGAGCATTCCTCAAGAAACCTTCCAGCAGTTGATTGAACGTATGCCTGCGAGAGTGGAAGCTGTCACCAAGGCTAAGTGTGGGCCAACGCCACACTGAATTCCAGCATTACCGATAGAGGGAGCCCCGAACTTATAAGTAAATTTCAGTCAGGTGTCCGGATACTTTTGATCACATAGCATACGTCTGCTATTGTACCTGCTGACGAATTACCCTTTGAAAGTCCGTCATTTTGCTGGTAGAGTCTATCATTACAAGAAAGATAATTGGAAGCAGGAGTATTTTGTAAGAGCTCACTGAGCACTGCAATTTCAAATTATATTTGATTATGTCTGTGGTTTCAGTGACTGCTATAGTACGTAAAATCATAGTATGCAAGTTCATACAAATGTGATGAGATGCCGTGATGCATGTGCCATAGTGTTGGAAACGTGGACGCAAGTCGTCGGAGGTCGTATTATGCTATGTGGGACATCCCAGTGAGGTTCCATGGAACCTGTGGCAGCAATCTAAGGAACAAAGACGGCTGTGGACCACATGGAAGATATTGCGGACTACCTGCATCCCTCCATGCTTGAGATCTTGCCTTAGGGCGATGGCATTCTTCATGTTACTATGAGACAACCCTGCTAGAGACCTTTAATGAGCCTGGTAGTGAACTCACCTTAATGATTTTTGCCAGCAAGTCCCCCTGATCTGAATCTGATGGAACACAATCCATCTGAGATGCGAACTTTGTGACCACGAACCACAAGTTTTTAGTTTTCAGGATTTCTTTTGACCTGTAAATTGACATGTCACGTCACATACTCGCTGAAACCAGTTACCGACAGAAAAGCTGCTGTATTGAGTTCAACAAGTGGACCAGCGAGATGTTAATCGAGAAACCGTAATGTTTTGGCTCACCGAAGTATCTGTCGTTGTTATCACCATCCTCATCAACATAATCTGTCATTTGATTTCCACTGTGCGGTAAGACAGTCTCTCAACCTTGATGCTATTTTGTGTTCCCTAATATAGTCTACAAGTTTCACATTAAACAGTGGCCTCCGTATTTTCTTCTCTAGAGGAATCTAGTGAACTAGATCATAGATTCATTCACCATCCGGTCTCCTGGCTACATGTCCTGCTACCATTAACTGTCATTGCTATTAAATTTTTGCGTTTTCCTTTAACACCGTCTATTAGCCCGTTTATTAGTTTGCTTGCCAGTGCAAGTAATAGCAAAGGTCTATACCTTTATCTCACGCTGAGAAACCTTGAGCTTTTCACTGATTTATTATGGAAGTCGATGTCTCATTATCATATGCTGAACAATATTTACACTAAACACCCAGTTTCAGTCTTACTGGAAACTATATATTGAAATCCAGGTCACCCTAACGCTTCAGTTTCTTCCATTTTGTATCCAGTCATTGCCTTCACCTGCACCAAATACAAAAGCTCTTCAGCAGATTCTGGGAGTTCATTGTTAATTTGTGCTGTTTCTTCTCCAACTGTCCATTGCATTATAGCATTACCACAGTCAAATTATGATTCATATTTAAGCTATTTGGGAGGGTTGTCTATTAACTTTTTTCCGGGCCGTTTAAAGTTTGTCTCCATATGGAAGCAGGAGGTACGCTGAAATCAGAGAAACGAAAATACTTAATAAGTATTCCACCGGAAGTATGATGAAGAAACAAAGTATCAACAGTAATTATAGGATAGATTTATTACTTTTGTACTTTACAGTGGAGCACAAAATCAGTTTCTACGTGAATTTACTAAGACGTACAAAGATAAAAAGAATGTTGAACATTTTTACCGAATATACACGCCTAAATTGAGAAACTTGTTGTGTAGTCCATATGTTGACGTATGAAAACTTATTAATGACATAGATGTCTAAATAAGCAACGAGCATGAGTGATAGAACTGTTAACGATGTAGAACCAACTGGTTATGGGACTACTGGATTTGAATTAACACCAAACGACAGGCACAGGTAGTTTGAACTTGCATTAAGCCTTCAGAAGCAAAACAGTCTTTCGATGAAATAAAGCCTACAATTTGAAGATTGCTTACGAAGGTTCCATACGAACCTTTCGAATGTTTAATGTTAGAGCTGATAGGGGTGATAACTGTTACAGTTGGTTGAGTGTCACCTGTTCGGAGACTTTCATAAGTCGAAAATATATCTTTGCCCTTTATTATGTGTGTGTGTGTGTGTGTGTGTGTGTGTGTGCGTGTGCGTGTGCGTGAGTACGCTATATTCAGCAGCTTTCTGGCGTAACTAGATTCTATCAATTAATCTGACCAGTCATCATCAAGGTATGTCACTATCCCAGCAGCGAACGTCCGAACACCTCCCCCCCCCCCCCCCCCCCAAAGACTCCCGCTACCGCCATTTAGGAGACTATTCGAACAAGAGAACAGAAGTTCCACATGGCTCTCATAGTTACACAGAAAGTACGTGTGCTCCCTTAAAAGAAGAACTGCTAGTTCCTGTATTTATCAGTTTTGCCATTTCGGTCTGAAACTCTGTGGGAACTCGCAGGTGTTGCAGCGTGCGCAATGTGGTGGATATTCCGGCTGTTCCGACAAATTAATCGTACAGAGGATTAACAAGTATTTTAGCGTTCGCCCTTCTTTTCCTTTCTGTACGAATGTTTAAACGTAGGGAAAACAAGAATCCCTAGAAATTACACAATGGAATTTTGTCCGAATTTTAATAGCCAAATGAAGAGTGGGAAATGGACAAGTGGGGTATCGATTAGAACAGTGACAGACTTTGTTTCGCAAAAGCGTATTTAGTTGCTTTAAAGTCAGTCGTTTGAGGGAAAATTAAGGGATTCTTGCCGGAATTCCCATAGTCAAACAAAGACTTGTAAGGTATCAAATAGCGTGAAATTTACTTTTGCAGAAAGGCATCTACTTGCTTGGAAGTAATACGGGTAATTAAGATAATCTTTATTTGTGATTGGAGGAGAAACATGTTTCACAGTTTCCTTACGCAAATGAAGTATTAACAACAGGGGTATCAACTTCACCAGCTTGAGGACTAGTTTCGACAAAAGGTTTAAATGAACAAAAGTAATTACGTTAAGTAAGAAAAATGTAATCAATGGAATGAGGTAAAGGAAGTGCCATATTTTCTTAGCCAAATGAGGTGTGAAGAATGGACAAATGAGATACCTAAATGGGTAGCGTGAAGTCTAGTATAAGAAAGTTCTAATTTTTATAGCCAAACAAAGAATGGGGTATAGACAAATGGAGTCGCTACAGAACAGCATGGGCTCTAGTTCTGAAAAAAATTGAATTAATTGCGTGAAGATAATCAGGGTAATTAAAAGAAAGGAAAACCAAAATAGATCACGAGCACCTGCTGGTAACTATGAACATGAAGTGTCAGAAAATGTCAAATCAAAACCCCTCTGCTTTTCCTTGATGTACACACTCTTCAAAACAATACATTGCCGATAGTTATGTAAATGCATTATATTCCAAGCTTCCGTAATGAAATTAAATATCAAAAAGAAATTTAAAAGAACCATCCAAATGTTTTGTGAAATAATTTGTCCAAAAGCAAAAAATAACGTAGATTTGACGTGTGTCTGAATGATGCTAGAAATAATGCACAGCATATTAAGAGCTGACTGAGAATTTTTAAGTTTTATGTTTAAAGTACGATACTAGAATTTTAATGAATCCTAGAGGATATTTGTCCACCGGAATTTCACTCAGTGGTCTACTTATGTTACTAACATTTGAGCAACTCAGCTACTGTACGTGATTTCGAGCACCACTCAAAGGCACGTCATGTGTATCTCTTACCATTTTTATTTCATGCTCTCAGACAAATCATCTCACAAAACTTTCCACCTCTTTTTTAAAATGTTGTATGATATTCTTCCCGTACGTCACAAACAGGTGAGGAACAAACACATTCCCCAATGTGTGCACATACAGCTTTTATATATTTAAATTTTTGTTATGTATTTTGGCCTTAGGTCACACAAGCTCGTTTATGTTCGGTCTCGGCTTTCTAACAACTCGTCATCAGATGTTCTGTTTAAATAAATAATAGAAGCATAGAAATATAATAGGCACGCGGAAGTACTATTTTAATATCCACCTTTTCTCTCTTTATAAATGGGCTCGTATTATATCGATTTTGGGTAACTATTGCCCTGTTCAGACGATAATATTTGAACTATATGATGTATGGAAGTAGCAAGCAGAAAAAGCATTTGTTTTTAGTATGTCAAAACAAGAGAACAGGAGATCATTTGAAATATATCAGCTGGTAGCTTATAGAATTCCACTGTAGTAAATTTTATGATACCTCACATATTGTCCCTTAATGCTGTCTATGATTATCCATATCCATCACACGAGTGAGTAGGGAACTAGCCCACACTAACTGCACCGAACCTATATTCACAGCTCAATCTCGGTGTAATGAATTTTCTTGCCGAACGATGCTACCGACTTTGGTTTCTTCTTAAATGTAAAATGATACACACATACGCATACTTTAAATTTTCACAGGGATAATGAGCATAATTATACAAAAATAAATTGAAATACGTCACATCCTTACGTTCCGAGAAATGTTTTTATGTTTTTTGCGAGATTTTCCTTTACTAGGAGACAAATACCAGAAATGAATGGGTCCTTGCAAATATACCTTATTGGGAACTCCTCCGACACGCATTTATTCTACTGGATTATTTGGATCAAAATAAAAATACTCTACACAAAATCGTCCAATGCTCATATTTGTGGAATAAAAGTACTCGTACTAAGAAAAATTTTAAAAGTTGACTATTCCAACAGCTGGACTTTTCGTTCTCATGACTTCCCTGTACTCTATAGCCACTATGTTTCAGAAAGCTAGTGTTTACCATAGTTTAATCTAATTATTAGGCGTGCATCAAAAGCTCCAAACAATAATTCTACGTCGTAGTAGAGACATCTACTGTGAGGTATTGCGAGATCTAAAACTTAAAAGCAAAACGAAGAGGAGAGGGAACCTTAAAGAAAGACATGATTTTTCTTCATAATAATTATCTTCCGGGAAAACAATCCGGTGAACTCATAGTCTTGTTCTTGAGCTGTTTGAACACCCCCATACGGTTCTGATATAGACCGGAATGGTTTTAACCTTTTTAGTTTTCTGAAGGAGCGCTTAAGTGAGATGACGAGGTTGTACAGGCAGTGTGAAAGTTAATGTGCATGGTGCTGCGAAGACTGTACTTAGAGACAGGAGGTTTGTCAAGAGACCGACGAAGTGCGTAGAAGGTGACGGAGATTATGTGGAAAAACATTACTTGCATCGTTTCTTACGCAATAAGAAGTAACAACGACCTTGTCACGACTGATACACCAGTTCTCGCCAGATTATCTGAGTCAAGTAACGTGAGGGCCCGATTAGTACTTGGATGGGTGACCGCCTGAGAACACCGGGTGTATTTGGCTCAGGTTCACGCAAGGCACTGAACTGACATCCTGTCGAAAGATTTGCTCCAAGCCGTTGCGCCATACGGAATTATTATTATTGTACAATAAACGTTTCTTTTTAAAACGTTACCTATTATTCTCGAGTTACCTACGCATTTGTTGTTGTGATTTCATTTGTGCAAGGTGTCTTGTTTCTTGTTGGCACTGCATCGAATGTTTCCCAAGACTATTTACGTGCGTTAATGCATCTACGGAGGTAACGCAACATATCAACCTTCTCCGTATGTTTTTCACCCACCGTAAGCTTCAGAGTCAACGCTGCAGTGTCTTGTAGTTGTTTGGTTATTTTGTTACTAATTTTGAATTCTGCAGTTTAAGGTATGTAATTAGTATTGCGCACTACATTGTCTCTGAAACGCTTGGCAGACTACGTCTACATCTATATCTACACTCCACAAGTAACAGTACGTTGTGTGGCGGAGGCTACTGCTGGCACCATTCTCTCCCCCCTCTCCCCTGTTCCATTCGCGGATTGTATGTGGTAGAAACGACTGTTAAGAAATTCTAATTCCTGTGTTTTCCTCTCTGGTCGTTTAAAAAGACGTATTCTGGAAGAAGTGTGTTTTCTGACTCATACGCTTTCTGAATTTGCACAGCAAAGTTCTCGATGACGCAAAACGCCTCTCTTGTAGCTTACTTATATTTTACAAATCTGCGTATTTGGAATTATAATTCTTGACACCAAGAATTCAATTTACGAGTCTCAGGAGCAAGATAGCTATTCACCTAGATAATGACGTAGGAACAGCAACCACACGCAAGTATTGTGTTCGAGCAGGAGAGAAAAAGAAAAGGAAAAAGTGGCAGTCTATATAACAAAAAGGTTAATCGGCTGCATGGTACAAGGTGCTCGTCCACTCTCCTACCAACTTCCAGGGGCAACGAAAACTTGATATTTAACATGCCACGCAGTTTAAAAGATTTAAAACAGTATCAACAGTACGGTCATTACAAATAAAAACTATGTGTTGACGTAGGCGCATACAAATGTGTAAGTCACATGACACAAGCTCACCCGGCTAGCCGCGCTGTCTAACGCGCTGCTTCCTGACAGAAAGGCGGGCCTGTGCCCGGCACGAACCTGCCCCCTCCCCCCCTTCCGGCGTATTGGTGTCGAGGTCCAATGTGTCGGCCAGCCTGTGGATGGTTTATGGGCGGTTTTCCATCTGACTCGGCGAATGCGGGCTGGTTCCCCTTATTCCGGTTCAGTTACACTATGCCGGCGATTGCTGAACAAACACTGTCTCCATGTACGAGTGCACCGTAATTACCCTACCACGCAAATATTTTAGGTTACACTCGTCTGGATGAGACGTTTCCGTTGTTGGGTGGGGGGGGGGGGGGGGGGGGGGGGCGGGTGCGAACCGCACAATAACCCTGGGTTCGGTGTGCGGCGGTGGTGGGGTGGGTGGACTGCTGTAGCGTGTTGTGGGGTCGTGAACCCCGAGGGCTACGGCGAGACGAAGCCTCTCCAACGTTTCTAGGTCCCCGGTTCTATACACCATGCACCACACATAGCAAAAACGACCCAAAATATTTCCATCCAGTATTTCAGAATGGGAGCACTAAGCAAGTTCCTACCAACTTTTCACGTAATTTCAAACATTTACGAAACGGTTTCTCATTGACTCCAAACAAAATGATGAAAGGAGAAAAATTAATCGCTTACTACATTGTCACTGTTCACATAATAAAAATTAATCGTCAGGCATAATGTTTTAATTTAGCTTCCTTATTGCTACCTCTATTTGCAAAACCTTTTGTATTCAGTGTCCACAAACACACTTGACTGTTCTTGCATAAGTGTAATATTGTTATTCGCCTCATAATTCAAGTAACTGAAGATTATACACATTGACATGCATGAAGAGCTATTTTTTTCCTAAAACAGTGTGCAGGACAACCAGACTACAGTCATCCATCGATGATGAGAACATAATTTCAAACCTTTTCTAAACTTCTTCCCCTTACGTGCTTAAACTGAGCGGCGTACCGCAGTGATTAGCACACTGGACTCAATTCGTGAGAACGATGGTTCGAATCTATCTCCGGCCATCCTGACTGATGTTTTCCGTGATCTTCCTAAATCGTTTAAGGCAAATACCGGGATGGTTCTCTCTAAAGGACACGGTCGCTTTCCTATTCCATCCTTCCATAATCCGAGCTTGTGTTACGTCTCTAATCACGTCATTGTCGACTGAACGCTAAACACTACTCGCCCACCTCGTCTTTACATGCTTAACTTAAAATACGTAACACACTAACTCATTTTCGAATTAATCAGACGTTTGGAACCGTTTTGTACATGGATTTGGATTCCTGAAAGAACTGAGGTTGGGTGATTTATTGTTCCTTTCTCTAATCGTTCAGAGAAAGTATCGTGTTTTAAAGGTCGTACAGGTGCTAAGAAATACACATTGTATGTATTAATTAGACCCATATTGTGAAGAATTTCGACACGAAAAACTTGTAAGGCTATGTAGATTCCTTTTAGACTATGGTTTCCTTCTTTATGTTGTTATCTGAGAAATTTGACTGACTACAATATAATACAAAATTAGCGAGAAATTGTAGTTACCATATAATATTCAAGACTTCGTTTACTTAACTAGCTGTTGGAAAAACAATGTCTTCTATTACTCCACAGTCGACCAAACCTTCCTCAAATCAGGCTACAAAAAGTGTCGCAACCAATGTACACAAAACTAAATTAAAATTTTTTCCCGGCATATACTTCAGTGTTGTAACTATCATTCAACATTTGTTACCCTAATTTGCTTGATATGTTTATCAACATATGTACTGCTTAAGCCACTGTGAGGTATGTACAGGTACATAGAGCTCTATTTTTATTTTTGCCATCCCTGTCTCAGGCCCCTCTACGGCTTCAAAGACGCTAGGCGAGCAAAAAGGCTGCTGATACCCATTCTTACAGGCCCAGCAACACACTAATAGTGGTTTCGTACCTAAAGTTATGTTCTGTTATGGGCACTACATCACTGGAACGAAATTTTAGTCATTATCAGAAAAACACACACTCTTAATTTTAATGAATGTGTGCGGGCAAACGAATCAGGTAAAGTGGTGTTTTGTATAGACAGCGCTCTTTGTCCTTGGGGAATGGAAATTTTTCCAGATGACGCAGCTGGGATGTCGTAACGTATTAACCTGTCCGTCGGCTTGACAGCTGCTCGTATCACGGGCAATACACGCTGCTGTGTTATATGTGATGACGACCTAGCGGGAATGGCTGTTCTGGAAAAAGTTTTGAGAATATGAGAAGTCGTAGTAGCCAAAGTGAAACTGTGAGGACGGGTGATGTGTTGTTCTTAGATACCTCAGGTGGTAGAACATTGTCGCACAAAAGGTAAAGGAAACACGTTACATTCCCAGCCAGGAGCGCAGTTTCAACCAGAGAGGAAGTTTCAGTTTTGTCACGCATTCTCTGCTGTTACTTACATCCCAGCTAACAGTACGCACTCTAAATCTAAATTATTTGTTTTAATTTTTTAACATTACATGTAGGCTGATCATATCCAATTTATGACAAGCTGCACACTGAAGATCTAAAATGCATTCAGGTTTTATCCACCTCTGTTATGAACACCGATAACAGTCACAACACTATGGTTCCTGTTCACCCCATCGTTCATCACTCGTCTAGTGACGCACAATTGTTTCTCAGTTTCATCCAGTAATCCACATAAGTATGTGGTATAACAGGAAAACTAGTTTCTTCATACCATTTACAGGTCGATAATTATATTTAGTAAAATGAAAGTACATCTATTTAACACACCTTATCATCTGTCGACACTGTCTCGGGCAAACTTAATTTGTACACTGCTGATGCTACAGTCAAACCAATGCGCACAAAACTTAAGAACGAAAGTAAATTACTTATGATATGCCACTGCTAAATACTTCGGTGAAACTAGGACAATATGTAGAAAGAAGTGCTACAGTATAGTACCGAAGGTACCTGAAAGAAACATAATGTGAGACGAACTGAAATGGTACTTTTTGTCAAAAATAATCATTACGACGAATTCTCCGCAATTTATGATGTTCTCCTGGACGTTACAAAAGGCGGGACATCGTTTTTAAAGGGGTCTGTGATGCACACGGTCAATAATGCGCGCTCTACAACGGGCTCCTAGACTGGCCACAAGGTCAGTAAGGAGTTCTTGTTGAAGGGTGTTCCACTTTTCCTCCAGAGAGGTTTGAACTCATAAGTTTTGAAAGGGAAGAGATCACTGGAGCTATATTTACAGATCTAACAGCGGGTTATGAGAGAGTTAATCATAGAAGACTTCTTTGTAGAATGCCACTAGAGACTACCAGCTAACCTGTCTCATAAGGAATCTCCTTGAAAATAGATTTTTTTGTTGAGTTCAAGAGGGTTCAAATTTTACAGTTTATTCAGAGGAGTAGACTTGAGGAACCCGGTGATGATACGAGAAGTATCATTAAGAGCGACATCTTCTGTTTTGGCATTGCAGTAATTGTGCCATACTGGGCTTGCGTATTCTCTGGCAGAGTAACGCAATACAAGGAAAGAGGTCATCAATCCCCTAGAACTTAGAACTACTTAAACCTAACTAACCTAAGGACATCATACACATCCATGCCCGAGGCAGGATTCGAACCTGGGACCGTAGCAGTCGCGCGGTTCCACACTGTAGCGCCTAGAAGCGCTCGGCCACTCCAGCCGGCTTTTGTTGAGTTCCAGGCAAGAGAAGCAGATGGAGATCACAGAAAAACGGATTAACCCAGGGAAGTGTGCTTGATCCAGCTTTGTTTAACATCTACATAAATGATGAAACACTACCTGAAGGTACACAGGGCTCCATCTACGCATATGTCTGGGCTATCACTACCCAAGCCCTCTGCTTTGAAACTGTTGAAGAAAATCTGTCCAAAGCATTGAGAGAAATGTCAGCTTACTACATCGAAAAAAAGTTGAGACCAAATCCTGGAAAAACACAGACTTGCACTTTCCATCTTAAAAATTGGCAGTCAGTAGCCCTCAAAATCACCTGGGAAGAAAAATCACTAGAACACTGTACGGATCCCAGATACCTAGGGGTCACTCTTGACCGTGCATTAATATATAAGAGGCACTGCCTAAATACAAGCATAAAGTGACAGCCAGGAACAATTTCATCAGAAAGCTAACAGGCACAACATGGGGAGCACGCGCGAACACTGTGAGAACCTCTTTCCTTGTATTGCGTTACTCTGCCAGAGAATTCGCAAGCCCAGTATGGCACAATTACTGCAATGCCAAAACAGAAGATGTCGCTCTTAATGATACTTCTCGTATCATCACCGGGTTCCTCAAGTCTACTCCTCTGAATAAACTGTACAGCGCCGCGGGAATCGCAGTCCGCGACATCCACCGAGAGGTAGCAGCAAAAAAGTGATAAGAAAAATCAGAAACTTCTGAAGCTCACCCCCTATATGGTTATCAACCAGCAAACCCCCAACTAAAATCCAGAAAGAGCTTCCTCAGATCTACCGAGGCACTAGTTGGGGCACCACAGCAATGCCGAATCGAACTATGGCGTGCGGGGCTTACCGGTACTGTGGGATGGATTACACCAAGCAAAAGACTACCACCCGGCTACACAGAGAATTGGAGTACATTGAGATCCCTCAACAGACTACGCTCGGATGTCTCGAAATGTAAGAGCAATCTGACTAAATGGGCTTCCCTAGAGGAGCAGCCACTCTGTGAGTGTGGAGCAACGCAGTCGACCTACCACCTGCTGCAGCGTAGCGAATGTTCAGAAACATGCACAACAGAAGACCTGCTACATGCAACGCCAAATGCAACAGAGGTCGCTAACTTCTGAGTAGCAAAAGTTTAAATAATTGTCTTGTAAATATATATACACACAACATGTAAATATTGTACATTATTTTATACATTTTATTTATTCATATTTTTTATTTTTTTATTGTTCCGTGGGACCAAAATTAAGGAGAAGTCTCCATGGTCATGGAACGAGTTAATACATGAAATTATAACACGATAGTAGAAACAGACAAAATGAAATATAAGAAACATATTCAGGCGACAAGTCGTAAGTTTAAATAAAAAAAATCAACAATGTAACACTGGAATTTGCTTACTGATTTAGCTCTTCTAGGAGCTCCTCGACAGAATAGAAGGAGTGAGCCATGAGGAAACTCTTCAGTTTAAACTCAAAAGAGTTTGGGCTAAGATTTTTGAGTTCTTGTGGTAGCTTATTGAAAATGCATGCAGCAGAATACTGCACTCCTTTCTGCATAAGAGTCAGGGAAGTGCATTCTACATGCAGATTTGATTTCTGCCTAGTATTAACTGAGTGAAAGCTGCTAACTCTTAGGAATAAGCTAATATTGCTAACAACAAACGAAAGATTAAAGAAACATAAAACATTAAAGAAAGTAAATACTGTGAGGGCAATGACAAAATTCCCAGACTATTGAATAGGGGTTGATAAGAGCTCCTCGAACTTACACCACGTATAGCTCGAACAGACCGTTTTTGAGCCAAAAATGCCCTTTTTGAATCAGAAGAATTACTCCAAAAGGTAATACCATACGACATAAGCGTATGAAAATGTTCGAAGTAGACTATTTTTCGTGTTGAACTGTCACTTATTTCAGATACCATTCTAGTGGTAAATGAAGCAGCATTTAGTTTCTGAACAAGATCTTGAACATGGGCTTTCCATGACAGCTTACTATCTATCCGAACGCCTAGGAACTTGAACTGTTCTTGTTGAATTGTGAGTTAGAAACTGTAAAACCTGAGTCTTACTGTGATTTAGCATCAAATTATTTTCCACAAGCCACGAACCTATTTCTTGATCTACATTACTTGATACTGTTTCAATATTACACACAAGATCCTTCACTACCAAGCTGGTGTCATCAGAAAACAGAAATATTTTTGAATCACCTGTAATACTAGAAGGCATATCATTTATATAAATAAGAAACAGCAGTGGCCCCAGCACCGACCCTTGGGGAATGCCCCATTTAACAGTGCCCCATTGGGACTGAACATCACTACCACTTTGAATATTGCGCAGAATTACCTTCTGCTTTCTGTTCTTAAAGTAACAGGCGAACCAACTGTAAGCTACTCCCCTTACTCCATAATGGTCCAGCTTCTGCAGTAATATTATGTGGTCAACGCAGTCAAAAGCCTTCGTTAAATCAAAGAAAACACCTGGCGTTCGCAACCTTTTATTTAATCCGTCCAAAATCACACAGAGAAAGGAGATTATAAAATTTTCAGTCGTTAAACCATTTCTAAAACCAAACTGTACATTGGACAGCAAATTACGTGAATTTAAATGCTCCAGTAACCTTGTATATACAACCTTCTCGATAACTTTAGCAAACATCGATGGCATAGAAATAGGTCTAAAATTGTCACGATTATCCCTGTCTCCCTTTTTATAAAGTGGATTCACTACCGAGTTCTTTAATCGGTCAGGAAACTGACCACTCCTAAAGGAAAAGTTACAGATATGGCTAAGTACTGGGCTAACATACATAGTACAATACTTGAGTATTCTGCTAGATACCCCGTCGTATCGATGAGAGTTCTTTGTCTTCAGTGATTTAATTATTAACTCAATCTCCCTCCTGTCAGTATCATGGAGGAGCACATGAATAAATAAATAAATGCCAGAGAGGTTGAGAACTGCTGAGTCGTCACTGGTGCATGTTGACGTGCTGCAGAACGTCTCCCCAACGCATCCCACACGTGCGCGATGGGAGTTGAGTCGGGGGACGGGCAGGGCAGTCCATCCGCCGAATACCCTCTTGTTCCAAAAGCTCCTCCGACTGCACTGTCCCATGTGGTAGTACTTTGTCTTCCACAAACGTAGTCGGGGAGGAGTGCACCCTAGCGATGTGAGGTGAGTGTGACCTATGACAGAAATTGCAAGATCCAGTTATCTCAGCTGCGAATACAGTGACTTAATCTGGAAGCTGTTCAGAAGAACAAATGATTGTACGCACAGGAAGAGAAAGAAATAGTATTAGTTTCGTTTTAGCATGCATCTTACTCAGTTATGCAGATCCGAAGAGTTGTGCCCAGCTTCAGTAGCATGGCAAAGTTTCAAAAACCCCGTCTCCGGATTGAACGCAACTTCATGGATTCGCTCATCAATATACCAGGCTTTTTTATTCGATTTCCTTCCCACTCAGTAATCAAGTGCCATCGTGTATAACACAAAGGTGATCTAGGTCACCTATCTCACAGAATGTAATAAGTAAAAAATGTTCCTTAAAGTTGTTTTCTTTGGTTGTCGGAAAAAATTTAGAGAGTTCGGCGTGTACCGAAGGCCATGCTGACTGATAGCAAACCAGCCTGTGTTATTTCCGTTTAATGGAACACTTGGCACAAATAAGCAAGGACTGGCAGGTAGAGGTTTGTGGTAAATGCGCTGTCAATAGCAACGTAGCCTGTGAGGGCAGCAGTCGAGGTCTAGACTCGTGACAACGGCCGTAGCCATAGTAGCAGAGGCAGGTAGCGCTCAAAGCCACTGACGACGTCAGTGGTCCCCATTCCACCGAGCTGCCTCTGCAGACTACAGCCTCTGCAGCTGGGAGCCACAACCGACAAACGCTAACCAAAGTTTAAGAATCATCTAAAGTTTGTACACATCACCATCAATAGACTACCCGATTAATATTTAACAACTGTTTGATTACAGCTCTTCATCTTCATCACCATCATCTTATAAATCTGGTCGTGGCCCCAGCCTCTTCAATAAGTTTCCTCTATCTGCCTCTTCACTGCAGCTCCTATCCTGTAACGAACACTTTTTATGCCTTCTTCCACATCAATTATCAACCGCTTTTGTGGTCTTTCTGCGTCCTTCCAAATGGGTTAGGTGGCTCTAAGAGGATGTTAAGTGATGCGCCTCATGCGTGTGCTGGCTCCAGCGCAACGACTCAGTCTGGCCGCAAGCTCCATCACTAAGCTAATTGTTACACAGTGCTCAAAGTTGTTACACTACTAATTTTACTTTGCATACTTTGCATATAAAATATATGAGTGGCAGGCTGCTAATCACTAGACATTCACACGATTAATCGGGCTCTCCTTCAGGTTTAAACGACCTTAGTTCCATTGTCAAGATATTACAAATTATAAAACACTGAGAGTATTTTCCTTCCATATAGTTTTGTTGTGTTACTCACTTTGTAATAGTGTGTTTTAGTGGTGTATCAAACAACGGAAAATCCAGGATGGTTGATTTGGGGGAGGACACCAAACTGCGAGGTCATCAGTCACATCAGATTAGGGAAAGATGGGGCAGGAAATCGACAATGCCCTTTCGAAGGAAACGTCCCGGCATTTGACTGAAGCGATTTAGGGAAATCACGGAAAACCTAATCAGGACTGCCGGACGCGGGATTGAACAAACGTCCTTCAGAAAGGAAGGCCAGTGTGCTAACAACTGCACCATCTCGCTCGGTGAAAAATCCAGGATCGAACGCAATTAGTTCAGTATGTGTGATAAAAATGATCCCCATATCTTCTTCTTTTTTCTAGCTCGAGGAATAAACGAAACCCACAGTGTATACATTACACCAGGTAAGGGCAACTGTTGGTGCCTGCGGGCTTGATTACTTACTTGCTCCAAAGTAGGCCGGGACTTCACGCGCAAAGCATAGCACATCAAGCCCAAACTATAACCTCCTTGATGTTAATGTTTGACGGGGTAAGGCACCGATATCGTGTCACTTCTTCCCCGACAAGCGACGCCAGCATATTACGCCTCAAAAGGCGCGTTTTTCAGTGTGCATTCATGTTACGTTCACCCCATGTTAAGATGTCTATATTTATTCACCCATCGTGTACATTGTTTCTTTACTTACGATGTTTTAAAAGAGCTGTTTTTAAAATTTCCATTGCAAAATTCTTCAAGGCCGTTAGTAATGAAATAACGTTCACGGCGCGCAAATAAATGTAAATATCAGAACATGGGTTGCCACGCATCTGGAAATGTCATTATGGAAGTATAAACGCCTATAAAGGCAACAGTTTGTCGCTAAGACAGCATAAATTACCATTACTAACATCGAGATTTTTGACCACAGGCAGCACATTCGATTATTTGAAACTTAGCGAGATAATATCTACCAATATCAATAGCAGCTGGCTTTTAAATATCTAAAAATACATATCGTGACTGATAGCATACTGATTGGCTATAACTGTAATACTAGATTCAGTAAACCATCATTCCTTTGTTCAGTTAAGAATTTTAATATTCTATGCCACTGGAACTAACATATATCGGCTGTACTATAAAGAAGCCAAACCGTAAAAGGTGAACATTTCAAAGGCGAATTATCGAACCAATAACACTTGTCCACATATTCAACACGTATGGGTAATGCTGAAGGTACCTTGGCTGCCGTCAGTATTCTTCGCCAATGTTTTTATTATTGGCAGTACGATAATACCCGCTCTCAGGCGATAGTTGTATTGACAACAATACTGAAGTGTTTGAGGTCCGCTTAAACTCGCGTGACCTTACCACCTATTCAAATTACTTGGACGATGTCGTGGTGTAAGGACGTATATGACAGTGCAAGAGAAAGGATGTTAGTAGTTCTCCTAAATTCATATGATCTCATGCAGGCCGGTTATTTTTTCAACTAGGGTGCAGGGGAACAGTAGGAATGCCATAGACTATATTTTTATTCATTTTTCATTACTAGATGGGCATTCTGCTAGTAAAAGTGTGAACGATGCACAAATTTTACCACTAACAGACTTTTATAGTCCAACAGACGTCACATATAATTACAAACTATGTAGGAAAGTTAAACCAACAACAATACAGAGTTTTCTTTCATGAAGGAACAAGAGGGTTAGGATGTATATAGTGCCTGACGATAACATAGATGCCAAATATAATGCTTTCCTTAACACATTTCTCATGCTGTTTGAGAGGTGCTTTCCATTAGAAGTTCTAAACGGTGTACTAGCAGTAAAAGGCAGCCCGGGTGGCTGAATAGTGGGATAAGGATATCATGTAGAACAAAGCGGGAATTATATCAAAACGTTAGTATTCACAATCAAGCTACAGTAGCCCATTACAGACAATACTGTAAGATGCTTAAAATGTCTTTAGGAAGGCAAAGAGTATGTTGTATGCAAATAGAGTAGCTAATTCACCGGGATAAAATTAAAACCATATAGTCAGTTGTGAAGGAAGTGTCTGGTCAGTAGCACAAGGTCGGCGATATAAAGTCTGTCTGTAGTAAAAATATTTCTGTTACTGACAAATGAGATATGTGTACAGTATTTATCAATCATTTTCTGAGCATTGCTGGTGAATTAAATAAAAATTTAGTTTTTACAGGGAGTCATATAACTCTCTTGGCAAATACCTTTCTGAGGTTGATGTCTGAAATACTCCTCTGCGATACAGACAACGGGGATACTGAGTCAATAATTAAATTACTGAAGACTAAGGACTCTCATGGATGTGATGGAGTGGCTAGCAGAATATTAAAGTACTTTACTGCACATGTTAGTCCTGTATTTAGCCATATTTGTAATTTTTCCTTAAGGAATGGTCAGTTTCCTGAATGATTAAAGTACTCAGCAATAAAGTCACTTAAAAAAGGGAGAAAGGGATAATGTTGAAAATTTTAGACCCATTTCTACGCCATCAGTGTTTGCTGCAGTTATTGAAAAGGCTGTGTATTTAAGGATAATTGATCATTTTATATCACACAATTTGCTATCAAATATACAGTTCGGCTGTAGAAGTCGTTTAACTGAAAATGTTATACTCTCTTTTCCCTGTGAGGTATTGGATGGGTTAAACAAAAGATATCGAACGCTACGCATATTTTTTGAAGTAACTAAGGCATTTGATTGTGTTGATCACAAAATATTGCTCCAGAAGTAGGACCATCACGGAACACGGAGAGTAGCTCACAACTTGTTCACCTCTCACTTTAGCAACAGACATGAAAAGGTCATTATTCACAATGTCGAGAATGGCTGTGATGTGGGGTCTGAGTGGGGTACGATCAAGTGGGTCAGGGGGGGGGGAGGGGGGGGGGGTGCCCCAGGTATCAGTGTTGGGGCCACTCGTGTTGCTTATTGATATAAGTGATATGTCCTCTAGTATTATGGATAACTCTAAAATATTTCTGTTTGCTGATGACACTAGCTTGGTAATGTAGAATGTTGTGTGCAACTTTGACTCGGTTTCAAATAGTGCAGTTCATGACATAAGTTCATGGCTTGTAGAAAATAAACTAACGCTAAATCACAGTAAGACACAGTTTTTACAATTTATAACACACAATTCAACAAAACCTAAAACTTTAATTTACAGAATGGGCATATGGTTAGTGAAACGGAACAGCTCAAATTTCTAGGTGTTCAGATAGATTGTAAACTGTCTCGGAAAGCCTATGTTCAGGATCTTGTTCAAAGACTTAATGCTACCATTTTACTATTCGAACGGTATCTGAAGTGAGTGATAGTTTGAAACGAAAATTACTTTCCAGAATGAGATTTTCACTCTGCAGCGGAGTGTGCGCTCATATGAAACTTCCTGGCAGATTAAAACTGTGTGCCCGACCGAGACTCGAACTCGGGACCTTTGCCTTTCGCGGGCAAGTGCTCTACCAACTGAGCTACCGAAGCACGACTCACGCCCGGTACTCACAGCTTCACTTCTGCCAGTACCTCGCCTCCTACCTTCCAAACTTTACAGAAGCTCTCCTGCGAATCTTGCAGAACTAGCACTCCTGAAAGAAAGGATATTGCGGAGACATGGCTTAGCCACAGCCTTTACTTTTCTTATTTTTATTCGCTTATGTCGTATGGTATTATATTTTGGGGTAGCTCTTCCCATTCTAAAAGGATATTTGTGGCTCAGGAATGGGCGGTTCTGGCTATAAGTGGTGTAAGTTGACGAACCTCTTGTCGACCACAGTTCACGAGTCCTGGTACTTTGACATTAGCCTCTCGATATGTATATTCCTTACTGTCATTTCTTGTTAAAAATATTAGATTATTCCCAAGAATAAGCAGCTTTCACTCAGTTAATACTCGGCAGAAATCCACGATTCATTTGGATCGGACTTCCATTACTTTTGTGCAGAAATGTGTGCAGTATACTGCTGCAATTATTTCCAATAAGCTACCAATAGAATTCAGAAATCTTAGCAACAAACCACGCGGTTTCAAATCGAAACTGAAGAGTTTCCTCATGCTTCGCTCCTTCTATTCTGCTGAGGAGTTCCTTGAAAAAATAAACTCATTCTTCTTGTATTGTTGATTGCGTTTACTTAAACTTATGGCCTGACTTTTTTCGGGCTCATAAACATTTTATTTTTATCTGTTATTACTTTTATGTTGTAATTTCCTGTACTGACACATTCCATGACCTTGGAGATTTGCTCCACAATTTGGTCCTACATAACTTGACGAGTAAGTAAAATAAAAAGTAAATAAACTGGAGAAACATGTAAGTAACCTTCGTACTCTTTTCAAGTCCTTTCATCTTCATGTTTGAAGTGTCGTCTGTACAAATGTGCCTTTTCCAGAGTGAAATTCAGTACTTTGGCCATGTTCTTATTAGCAAGGGTGTTCGTCCCCATCACTCCCATTTGCTGGTCATTCGGGACCTCCCTGCTCCGCGGAACGTGACGGAATTGCTGTCGGTTCTCGGATAAATGACATATTATATATGGCTTATAGCCATCTCAGCCCAGATCGCGGCTCCATTGCATCGTTTGCGCTGCAAGAACCTGTCTTTTGTTTGGACCAAAGAATGTCAAAATGCATTCCAGGAACTTAAAAATGCCTTGGAGAGGGACCGATGCCTTGTTCATCTCGATCCCACAAAGCCTGTAGTTTTGCCAGCAGGCGGTTCTTTGTACGGAATCGGAGCTGTGCTCTCGCACGTCACAGACCGACTGCTTTCGCTTCCAAGTTACTGGCCAAGATTCAATGTAACTTTTCACAAATGAAAAATGAAACACTAGCGATTATCTATGGCGTCACAAAGTTTCACGATTATCGGTTTGGTCAGAAGTTTTACTCAGTGACGGACCATAAGCCTCGTCAACCTTCGTTTCAACTGTCCACACATGTTACGCCACGCACGTCTCAGAAGCTGAAACATTGGGTTATGTTGTTGTCACAGTATCAGTACGAAATATTGTACCGGCCCACGTCGAAGCATGCAAATTCCGATGACCTTCTTCTCCTTCTTTTTGGTCCGAATTCTGAATCCGCTCTTGCTGCTGCATCCTGTGGTCAGATCGATGCGCGGTACACTGGAGTTTTACTGACTTTTCCACTGAACTGTAATAAAATTGCACAAGTCAAGAAGCCGACTATGACTTGAACCTTTTGTTGCACTATATACGTACTGCATGGCCACGTTCAGTGAAAAGTATTCACAATTCTTTCGTACGCCGATATTTTGCTATTCAGCATAGCCTCTCCGTCCAGCGTGGTGTGATTTTATTGCGAACTGACTGTGGGCAGACGTGTGTGCTTATTCCTAAAGCCTTCACGTATTGCGGTTGCTTCAACAGGGTCATTGGCGAATTGTACGTAGAAAACAGTTAGCGCGGCGGCACTGTACTTGGCCGGGCATTGACGCCCACATTGAATACAGGACGGCGCAGTGTTGCGCTAGTGGTGAGAATCTATCGGCCCTGCCGCAAACGTTTCCAGCGTGGCCTTAGTATCGATCGCCATGGCAACGAGTGCATATTCACTTTGATATCGCTTTTGGAACACTCGTCGGCTCTTTTAGCAAATATCGGTTTTCAGTGCCCATGAACTAGACTACGTCGTGCAGTACCATTCAACCTTTGTCATCTATTTTTTGCTTCGAATGTTTGCCTGAAGTATTGGCTGTAGATAACGGACCACAGTTTACTACTGTGAACTTTGAATAGTTTTACACAGCGAATGGTATCGATCACCTTACCAGTTCTGATTCCTCCTCAGTCGAACGTGGAAGATGAACGTTTTGTGTGTACGTTCAAGCAATTGACGAACAAACTACATGCCTCTAGTGCACGGGAGCAAGCGATAGTGCTCGCTCTACTGCATTTAACTGTGGAATTCCCGTTGTACACTTAATGTTACCACCCTTCCTTCTGTTTTCACCGAAGTTTGTGTTGGCCTTCCTACATGCTGAGTCAGTCCTTCTGACGATAATTTCTTTTTCGTTTCCTTCACATTTTTTTATACAGCCATTTCGTCTTAGCTTACCTGCTCTTACTATTTATTTCATTCCTCAGTGACTTGCAGTTCTGTATACATGAAATTCACGGAACATATTCGTACTTCCTTCTTTCGTCGATTAACTTCTTCTGTTAACCATGGTTTCTTCGCAGTTACGTTCTTTGTACCTACGTTTTTCTTTCCAACTTCTGTGATGGCCCATTTTAGAGATGTCAATTCCTCCCTAACCACACTGCCTACTCACCTACTCCTTATTATTGTATCTATAGCCATAGAGAACTTCATTCCTTAGTTCTTCCGTGTCCCCCTTCTTTGGGCAGTGATCTGAGCGTATATCTGCTCTTGGGTATGCCATAAAATCCAGTATCTAATTACGGAATCTCTGTCTGACCATGAGATAATCTAAATGAAATCTTACCGTATCACCCGGCCTTTCACAAGTATCCTCCCCATCTTGTGAGTCTTGAACACAGTATTCGTTACTACTAGCTCAAATTGATTAGGAACTCGATTAGTCTTCTTCCTCTCTCGTTCCTTTTCCCCGCCCATATTATCCTTTACTATTTTCTTCTACTCTTTCCCCTAAAACTGCATTCCAGTCCCCTCATGACTATTAGATTTTCATCTCCCTTTGACGTACAGTATTACACCTCCAATGTCTTCATATATTTTCTCTATCTTTTCATCTTCAGCTAGTGACATCGACATGTATACCTGAACTATCGTTGTCGGTGCTGGTTTGCTGTAGATTCTGATAAGAACAACCTTATCAATGAACTGTTCACAGAGACATATTCTCTGCACTATCTTCATATTCATACCGAATCCTATTCCCGTCATACCATTTGCTTCTTCTGCTGATATTACCGTATACTCGTCTGACCCGAAATCCCTCTCTTCTTTCCATGTTACTTTAATTACCCCTACTATATCTACAGGGTGTTACAAAAAGGTACGGCCAAACTTTTAGGAAAGATTCCTCACACACAAAGAAAGAAAATATGTTATGTGAACATGTGTCTGCAAACGCTTACTTTCCGTGGTACAGATCATTTTAATTACTTCTTTTCAAATCACATTGATCATGGAATGGAAACACACAGCAACAGAAGGTACCAGAGTGACTTCAAACACTTTGTTACTGGAAATGTTCAAAATGTCCTCCGTTAGTGAGGATACATGCATCCACCCTCCGTCGCATGGAATCCCTGATGTGCTGATGCAGCCCTGGAGAATGGCGTATTGTATCACAATCGTCCACAATACGAACACGAAGAGTCTCTACATTTGGTACCGGGGTTGCGTAGACAAGAACTTTCAAATGCCCCCATAAATGAAAGTCAAAAGGGTTGAGGTCAGGAGAGCGTAGAGGCCATGGAATTGGTTCGCCTCTACCAATCCATCGGTCAACGAATCTGTTGTTGAGAAGCGTACGAGCACTTCGACTGAAATGTGCAGGAGTTCCATCGTGCATGAACCACATGTTGTGTCGTACTTGTAAAGGCACATGCTCTAGCAGCACAGGTAGAGTATCCCGTATGAAATCGTGATAACGTGCTCCATTGAGCGTAGGTGGGAGAACATGGTGCCCAATCAATACATCACCAACAATGCCTGCCCAAACGTTCACAGAAAATCTCTGTTGATGACGTGATTGCACAATTGCGTGCGAATTCTCGTCAGCCCACACATGTTGATTGTGAAAATTTACAATTTGTTCACGTTGGAATGAAGCCTCATCCGTAAAGAGATCATTTGCACTGAAATGAGGATTGACACATTTCTGGATGAACCATTCGCAGAACTGTACCCGTGGAGGCCAATCAACTGCCGATAGTGCCTGCACACGCTGTACATGGTACGGAAACAACTGGTTCTCCCGTAGCACTCTCCATACACTGACGTGGTCAACGTTACCTTGTGCAGCAGCAACTTCTCTGACGCTGACATTAGGGTTATCGTCAACTGCACGAAGAATTGCCTCGTCCATTGCAGGTGTCCTCGTCGTTCTAGGTCTTCCCCAGTCGCGAGTCATAGGCTGGAATGTTCCGTGCTCCCTAAGATGCCGATCAATTGCTTCGAACGTCTTCCTGTCGGGACACCTTCGTTCTGGAAATCTGTCTCGATTCAAACGTACCGCGCCACGGCTATTGCCCCGTGCTAATCCATACATCAAATGGGCATCTGCCAACTCCGCATTTGTAAACAATGCCCTGACTGCATAACCACGTTCGTGATGATGCTGCGTACTGATGTGTTTGATGCTAATACTGTAGAGCAATGAGTCGCATGTCAACACAAGCATCGAAGTCATCATTACCTTCCTTCAATTGGGCCAACTGGCTGTGAATCGAGGAAGTACAGTAAATACTGACGAAACTGAATTGGGCTCTAACATGGAAATTAAGCGTTTCCGGACATGTGTCCACATAACATCTTTTCTTTATTTGTGTGTGAGGAGTTTTCCTGAAAGTTTGGCCGTACCTTTCTGTAACACCCTGTATACTGGGGCTTTACATTTCCCTTTTCACGTTTTCTAGCTTCCCTACCACGTTCAAGCTGCTGACTTACCACGCCACGACTCGTAAAATGTCATCCCTTTTTGGTTATTCAATCTTTTTCTCACTGACGCCTCCTCTTTGGCAGTCCCCTTCCAGAGATTCGAATGTGATACTTGTGGTGTCACCGCCAGACACCACACTTGCTAGGTGGTAGCTTTAAATCGGCTGCAGTCCATTAGTACATGTCGGACCCGCGTGTCGCCACTGTGTGATCGCAGACCGAGCGCCACCACAAGGCAGGTCTCGAGATACGGACGAGCACTCGCCCCAGTTGTACGGACGACTTTGCTAGCGACTACATGGACGAAGCATTGCTCATTAGCCGAGCCAATAGTTAGAATAGCCTTCAGCTGAGTCAATGGCTACGACCTAGCAAGGCGCCATTAGTAACATTGCTTGTATCTAAAGAGTCTCACTTGTATCGCCACAATCTCCAGATATACCAAAAGGATGGATTAAAGTTAAGTATTCCAGAAGCTACGTACTTTTCTTTATAGCATTCATTACGTATCCTGTTTCAGACCTGCTTTAGCTTAGCGCGTGCCTTTCGGCTTCCTCTCATTGTGTCTAGGCTGTCTTGTCTAGACACAACAATACTATTCCGGAATCTTTTGCCAATGGAGAGTTCATGATGCCACATTTTCAGTTACAGGCCACATGTCCGGTGGATACACGTGATGCGTCTTTAATGGAGTGGTTTCCATTGCCTTCTGCATACTCACGTCGTTTATAATTGTTGATTTTTCCACCTTTACGGGTGGTTTCCCACCCCTAGGACAACAGAGTGCCCTGATCCTCTCTATCCGATCCTCCGCCTCTTTGAGAAGGCCGTTGGCAGAATGAGGGTGACTTATTATGCCGGAAGTCTTCGGTTGCCAATGCTAATTATTAATCAAAATTTAAGTGGTGTAGGGTTTAGAACCCGGGACCGAGGGCGTTCTGGTTACTATTTAAAGGCACTCCGACAAGAGATGCTGCTCTTCCTCGCAACGAACAACCCCCAGCTGCGTTAGCGTCCGTCACCGGCGGAGCTTCTGAATGGCCGGCTCCATCGCACACTGCTCCAGTTGCTGCACACACCACAGCAGACGGCGCCTCCCACGCTATCCCTCAACTCGCGAGGTGACTTTTCTGTAACGTATACCACGAGGTGGAGTCTCTGGGACCCCTATGTTTAAACAGAGGTTAAAGGAAAAAACTATTTGAAAGTTTTAATTTATGCCATATAACATTTATTTTTACAATTAATTAAGCGTTGTTTAAAAGCTTCTAGTTTATTGTATTGCACTAAACAAAGCCTGCAGCATTTTACTATTTATCACACAAAAGCACATATTTTTGTGTGGTTCTATTAAATAGTACACGTAAACTGAGTGTTAGAGTACTGAATTATACATTCACAAAAATTATACAATCTCGGTAGCAAATAATTTCCAAATAAATTGAATTTCTTGGATTTAAATTTGGGCATAAAAATTCCACCCGACAGTCACAAAAAGTAAGTCTCCCATATTGACATTCATTGCTCGGAACTACATTTTTCTTATCGCCCCTCAGAACACATTCGATTTTAACACACACTTTGAGCATTTCGTTGCAAAAAGAAGAAAAAGAAACACAGATCGCCATCACAGCTTTCCTGAAGTTGCTCCTCTGAATGATACTCTTGTTCGATAGCAGAACTGCGATCAGTGGCTGACATAAAATCGTCGTCTTTTTCATTTATTTCTTTATCTATATCACTGACACCGTCCTCCATAGACCGACTAACAATTTCATCAGATTCGGAAAAGTTAAAAATGACACAATCGTGCCAACACATTTTCAGCTGTACGGTACCATACTGAAGAAATGGGTAAGTAGTTCACAAGGCGCGATCTAGGACTCTCCCCTTATCAATAACACGTGTCAACAATGAACACAGAAAGCGATAACGCAACTGACAACAAAACATCGTAGGCTTGCTAATTTAAGGAGTGTAGGATGAACACAGAAGCATTCCACCACAACTGGCCTTGGACAGAGGGAACGAAAATTTTCGCGCGGTCTGAGAGACCACGCTTCGCAAGTTAAGGACTAAGAAGTACCACTCTGTGGCTAATGATTCTTCTCTTTTCAGAGCTTTTGGTCGCGTCAAGCGCTGGAAGAGAGTAACGATTCTTCGAAATTTGGGCGCTTGCATGTATTTAATTCAAGGTCCTGCTGGGGTGCGTGCTTGTCGATTTCGAGATTCCTCCACAGATTTTCTGTCCCCGGGTTTGCATGTTTGCATCCTACCCGGATCTTGTAGCGTAGCCGCCCCGGAGGCCTCTTCTGCACCGCTTGCGGAACCGACGGACCTCGACCCATCTTCGTCGCCGCCGTAGAAGCTCAACTTCCCGGTACCCACCATGGATCCGGCAACGTTTCCGTCGCCGTCGTCACCGGCCTCTGCGTTTCTGGTCGGACCCTGTGGAGAAGAGGGTGGGCACCTTCCCGGGGTTCTCTGACCGACATTCCGCTCGGGGCTCAGGACGGATGACGGGGCGCAGCCGGGGGCTCGGTGTCGGTACCTGTTGTGGCTCCTGCCCCTTCACGCCACCCAGTTACCAGCCACCCTCCTCCCTACTGTGGTAAGATGGCTCCCTACACGATAACGGTGCGGTATTTTGGGGGCAGGAATGGGCAGTCCTAAAGTATCGACTGCACGCCGACCAGCGTAGCTCCGTGAAACCACATCAAAGGGCGATGACCCGCGCACCAATGGAAAGAGCGGGCAGCGCCTCACCTCCTGTCAACGCTCATTTAACCAACCGCCTATCGCTAGTCCTGCCGTAGTTCCCACTCTCAGAGTTCGGAAAAATCAGTACTGAATAATAGGAAGACGATTCGTAGTCTATGCGCTTCAAGTACTAATAGTTCAAATGGTCCAAATGGCTCTGAACACCATGGGACTTGACATCTGAGGTCATCAGTCCCCTAGAACTTAGAACTAGTTAAACCTAACTAACCTAAGGACATCACACACTTCCATGCCCGAGGTAGGATTCGATCCTGCGACCGTAGAGGTTGCGCGGTTCCAGACTGAAGCGCCTAGAACCGCTCTGCCACAGCGGCGGCCAAGTAGTAATAGTGTGCCAATGTAATAGCACAGGAGGCATAGGTACATTAAATTAAATGATAATTAAATTCGTAGAATTGCATGTAACAGGGGGACGAATCAGACGAATGTAAGAACTCGCTTACTGCGTGCCCACAACCTGGAACCAGTTGATTATCCACCCAGAGCGCAGTGGTACTTGGAACAGTGTGAAAGGATCCTACATTTCCATCCTCTGTGTTGTTTACCGATGAAGCAACGTTCGGTCGTGATGGAGTCTTCAATATTCACAATTCGCATGTTTGGAGTGGGGATAATCCACACGCCACAGTTACTAGCGCTCATCAAGTGTGGTTCTTCGTTAATGCGTGGGTCGGATTTGTTGGGGACTATTTAATTGGGCCGTATCTGCTACCTTGGCCATTAAATGGCAGGCACTATTACAAATTTCTCACCAGAGCATTGCCAGAATTTCTGGAAGACGTCCCGCTCCCTACAAGACAACACATGTGGTTCCAACATGACGGGGGGCCGGCACATTTCAGTCATCGTGTGCTTCGATTCCTGGACCGACGGTTCCCAGAAACGTGTACTGGCAGAAGTTGTCCTGTACCATGGCCAGCTCGATCCCCAAATATGTCCCCTCTGGACTTTTTTTGTGTGGGGAGAGGTGCACAACCTTGTTTCTGCAACTCCTGTTGCGTCAGAAGAGGATCTGGTTGCCCGGATAGTAGCAGCAGCAGGAACAATCAGAATACTCCTGTGTTTTTTGCCTGTGTCAGACAGAACATGATCCGACGGTGTAACCTTTGTTTACGTGTCAATGGAGGCATTTTTGAAAATCTACTATAATAGAAACTGGGTTGTGTTAATGTGTTGTCTCTTGGTCACAAAAAAATGGAAAAGTGTTCGTTGGTTTAATTGATTTGCCCGCCAGAGAAATCTTCCTCTACTGGTTTAAATACTCCTCATAGGAAAAAATGAATTAGGGAAAAATATTTGTTTTGATCTTCCCTAAAACCTCTCACAGTTTGTCGGTTTAAATACTTTTTACCCTGTATATGACGGTAGTATCTGTTCCCGAAAGAACAGTTACCGTTGATGACCATGCAGCTTTGCTAGAATGAAATGATAATTAAATGGACACCCTAGCTGCAAACACTATAACAACACCTGTTTGCAACTAGGGTGGCAATTTAACTATCATTTCATTCTAGCAAAGCTGCATGGTCATCAACGGTAACAGTACTTTCGGGAACAGATACTACCGTCATATATATTTTCTTTTTAGAAATTAAATGTACAGTTAATTTTAAAGGTTAATGCACTGACCAAATTGGGACTCCTGCCACAGGCCATCGCATCTTCTCGCTTTCCTTGCTTGCGTCTGTGCTGACTCCAACAGTAGCCAGCGCAGCAGTTGCCACTGCACGCAATGGCCAAACCTGCTCAAACCCATGACAAGAGAGCTAGTTAAAACTTTTACAGACTGTACGGCAAGCACTCATTCAGTGAACGGAGCGTCGGCAGAAATATTCCGAAAGGCGTCCTGGGACGAGTACAAGTGACCCTCTAGCCGACTCTGCCACTGATTTCTTCTGCAGACCGTATTGAAATCATCCATGCCGGTTTTTTTTTTGTTCATCGGTCTACTGACTGGTTTGATGCGGCCCGCCACGAATTCCTTTCCTGTGCTAACCTCTTCATCTCAGTGTAGCGCTTGCAACCTACGTCCTCAATTATTTGCTTGACGTATTCCAATCTCTATCTTCCTTACAGTTTTTGCCCTCTACAGCTCCCTCTAGTACCATGGAAGTCATTCCCTCATGTCTTAGCAGATGTCCTATCATCCTGCCCCTTCTCCTTATTAGTGTTTTCCACATATTCCTCTCCTCTCCGATTCTACGTAGAACCTCCTCATTCCTTACCTTATCAGTCCACCTAATTTTCAACATTCGTCTATAGCACCACATCTCAAATGCTTCGATTCTCTTCTGTTACGGTTTTCCCACAGTCCATGTTTCACTACCATACAATGCTGTACTCCAGACGTACATACTCAGAAATTTCTTCCTCAGATTAAGGCCGGTATTTGATATTAGTAGACTTCTCTTGGCGAGAAATGCCTTCTTTGCCATAGCGAGTCTGCTTTTGATGTCCTCCTTGCTCCGTCCGTCATTGGTTATTTTACTGCCTAGGTAGCACAATTCCTTAACTTCATTGACTTCGTCACTATCAATCCTGATGTAAAGTTTCTCGCTGTTCTCATTTGTACTACTTCTCATTACCTTCATCTTTCTCCGATTTACTCTCAAACCATACTGTGTACTCATTAGACTGTTCATTCCGTTCAGCAGATCATTTAATTCTTCTTCACTTTCACTCAGGATAGCAATGTCATCAGCGAATCGTATCATTGATATCCTTTCACCTTGTATTTTAATTCCATTCCTGAACCTTTCTTTCATTTCCATCATTGCTTCCTCGATGTACAGATTGAAGAGTAGGGGCGAAAGGCTACAGCCTTGTCTTACACCCTTCTTAACACGAGCACTTCGTTCTTGATCGTCCACTCTTATTATTCCCTCTTGGTTGTTGTACATATTGTATATGACCCGTCTCTCCCTATATCTTACCCCTACTTTTTTCAGAATCTCGAACAGCTTGCACCACTTTATATTGTCGAACGCTTTTTCCAGGTCGACAAATCCTACGAAAGTGTCCTGATTTTTCTTTAGTCTTGCTTCCATTATTAGCCGAAACGTCAGAATTGCCTCTCTCGTCCCTTTACTTTTCCTAAAGCCAAACTGATCGTCACCTAGCGCTTTCTCAATTTTCTTTTCCATTCTTCTGTATATTACTCTTATAAGCAGCTTCGATGCATGAGCTGTTAAGCTGATTGTGCGATAATTCTCGCACTTATCAGCTCTTGCCGTCTTCGGAATTGTGTGGATGATGCTTTTCCGAAAGTCAGATGGTATGTCGCCAGACTCATATATTCTACACACCAACGGGAATAGTCGTTTTGTTGCCACTTCCTCCAATGATTCTAGAAATTCTGATGGAATGTTATCAATCCCTTCTGCCTTATTTGACCGTAAGTCCTCCAGAGCTCTTTTAAATTCCGATTCTAATACTGGATCCCCTATCTCTACTAAATCGACATCTGTTTCTTCTTCTATCACATCAGACAAATCTTCACCCTCATAGAGGCTTTCAATGTATTCTTTCCACCTATCTGCTCTCTCCTCTGTATTTAACAGTGGAATTCCAGTTGCACCCTTAATGTTACCACCGTTGCTTTTAGTGTTACCAAAGGTTGTTTTTCCTGTATGCTGAGTCTGTCCTTCCGACAATCATATCTTTTTCGATGTCTTCACATTTTTCCTGCAGCCATTTCGTCTTAGCTTCCCTGCACTACCTATTTATTTCATTCCGCAGCGACTTGTGTTTCTGTATTCCTGATTTTCCCGGATCATGTTTGTACTTCCTCCTTTCATCAATCAACTGAAGTATTTCTTCTGTTAGCCATGGTTTCTTCGCAGCTACCTTCTTTGTACCTATGTTTTCCTTCCCAACTTCTGTGATGGCCCTTTTTAGAGATGTCCATTCCTCTTCAACTGTACTGCCTACTGCGCTATTCCTTATTGCTGTATCTATAGCGTTAGAGAACTTCAAACGTATCTCGTCATTCCTTAGTACATCCGTATCCCACTTCTTTGCGTATTGATTCTTCCTGGCTAATGTCTTGGACTTCAGCCTACTCATCATCACTACTATATTGTGATCTGAGTCTATATCTGCTCCTGGGCACGCCTTACAATCCAGTATCTGATTTCGGAATGTCTGTCTGACCATGATGTAATCTAATTGAAATCTTCTCGTGTCTCCCGTCCTTTTCCAAGAATACCTCTTCCTCTTGTGATTCTTGAACAGGGTATTCGCCATTACTAGCTGAAACTTATTACAGAACTCAATTAGTCTTTCTCCTCTTTCATTCCTTGTCCCAAGCCCATATTCTCCTGTAATTTTTTCTTCTACTCCTTCCCCTACAACTGCATTCCAGTCGCCCATGACTATTTGATTTTCGTCCCCCTTTACATACTGCATTACCCTTTCAATATCCTCATACACTTTCTCTATCTGTTCATCTTCAGCTTGCGACGTCGACATGTATACCTGAACTATGGTTGTCGGTGTTGGTCTGCTGTGGATTCTGATTAGAACAACCCGGTCACTGAACTTTTCACAGTAACACACCCTCTGCCCTACCTTCCTATTCATAACGAATCCTACACCTGTTATACCATTTTCTGCTGCTGTTGATATTACCTGATACTCATCTGACCAGAAATCCTTGTCTTCCTTCCGCTTCACTGACCCCTACTATATCTAGATTGAGCCTTTGCATTTCCCTTTTCAGAGTTTCTTGTTTCTCTACCACGTTCAAGCTTCTGACATTCCACGCCCCGACTCGTTGAACGTTATCCTTTCGTTGATTATTCAATCTTTATCTCATGGTAACCTCCCCCTTGGCAGTCCCCTCCCGGAGTTGCGAATGGGGGACTATTCCGGAATCTTTTGCCAATGGAGAGATCATCATGACACTTCTTCAATTACAGGCCGCATGCCCTGTGGATACACGTTACGTGTCTTTAATGCAGTGATTTCCATTGCCTTCTGCATCCTCATGTCGTTGATCATCGCTGATTCTTCCACCTTTAGGGGCAATTTCCCACCCCTAGGAAAAGAGAGTGCCCTGAACCTCTATCCGCTCCTCCGCCCTCTTTGACAAGGCCGTTAGCAGAATGAAACTGACTTCTTATGCCGGAAGTCTTCGGCCGCCAATGCTGATTTTTTATCAAAATTTAGGCAGTGGCGGGGATCGAAACCGGGACCGAAGAATCAAAGACGCTACCCCTTTTTTTTTCTTTTTTTTTCTTCCGTCTTTAGGGACAGTTTCACATCCCAAGATTTTTCCCTGTACCTTTGTACGCTCCTCCGCCTTCTTAGAAAAGACCAATGGCGGAATGAGGGTGGCTTCTTACGCCGGAAGTCTTCGGCTGCCCTTTCTGATGAGTTGTATTACAAATTTAAGCGGTGGCGGGGTTCGAACCCGGGACGGAAGATTTGTTTCATCATTAATCAAAGACGCTGCTCCTAGACTTTTTTTTGTGATTTCTTTTTTTCCTTTAAGAACAAATTGTGAGGAATAAATAAGGAATTTTTTTTTTTCCCAAAAGAAAACAAAGACTCCAATTCTACTGGTTTCTCCGTCCAGTAAACAAAAATGAGTCTCCTTCCTCTTGTTGGCGAAGAAGCAATCTTTTGGAACAAAAAAAAGTTCTCAAAGCCAAAATCAAATTTCTTTTTCCTTTAAGAACAAATTATGAGGAATAAATAAGGAAAAGCTTTTTAAGTCGTCGTGCGACTTGTAGTTAAAGTCCAGTTCTTACAGGAGCTCCTGAAGTGTATCCGCCTACAGCATGCCAGCTCGTCCAAACGTGTCTTCTCATGGCGTAGGCGTGGGTTCTGGGTAGCAGATCTATTCAGTTCGGTTCGGTTTATACAGTTTTCAGCTTCTCAGGGCTTGGACGTTCCAGCTGCTAGGTGGGTCATCGAAAGTGCTCCGTAAGAATTTCGAAAAATATTGTTTATAGCGTGGGTTGCGTATCAGGACGCAGTGTCGTTCGTTGAGATAAGTCCAATATCCTAGCGTAGACTTGTCGCCAGAAGTAAAAAGATAGCGGATCGTGTGGCCACAGATCCAATTCACAGAGTTAGTTTTGGCGGAGGGGTAGAAAGTCTTATCGGGGTACAAAAGCATGTGGACGTCGATCTGAGCCGGTGTCTGGCGAGTAAGAAACGCCAAAATTCGCCGCGCAAGTGTCCAGACGTCTAGCGCTGTGCCACAGTGGAACCGGTGGACATCCGTGTCATCCACTCCACAGTGGGTGCAGAGGGATGAGTCGGCGAGATGGATGCGGTGCAGACGATCTCGGTTAACTTGTTTGCCATTCACGGTGATGTACCTTGCTGATTGAACGTCTGATTCGATAAAACGTGCATGGATCGCCTTCCATATGTGTCGCCACACGTACTGTGGATACTTACGTTCGATGGGGTTGGACGGGCGGCACCGTTGTAACAATTCGGAGACTGTTTTCGTGAGGTACAAACGTGTAAGTGGCAAGGACCGGTAGATGTAACTGAACTCCAGTAGAAATCTTTGGATGTAATAAAAGGGGGTTGGAATGGTCGATACCAGTACTGGGGCGGACAAGGAGGCCGGTGCAAAGTTGTGAAGCAGGAGGCTAGTAAGGCTCTGCGGGCAACGATGCCAAAGTTTTAGTTGGGAGCTGACGTATAGTGCCTTGACACGAGTCGGCACGTGGATGAGTCCCACCCCGCCACGATCTCGTGGCAGTGCAAGGGATTCATACTGCACCTTGAATAACATCCCCGAGCTGACGAAGGAGCCGAAAGCCATCAACAGTCGTCGCGCCAGGAGATTTGGGACTGGTAGTACTTGAGCCACGTGTGGTATACGGGAAGCAAGATACATGTTCACGTATTGCGCGCGTTGGATAACGTCGAGAGCTCGTAGCCGGTGATCTGCGAGATTTGCTCTGATTGTCTGCAGCAAGCGTCTACCATTGATAGTCGCTGAGCGGCGCAGGTCTGCTGTGAAATCAAGTCCAAGACTCCGTATGGTGGAGGCGACACTAAGGGGGGCAGCGCATCTCTCCGGCAAGCCCTCGCCAATGAGCAGGACCTTGGATTTTGACACGTTGAGGCAACTCCCCGACGCTTCGCCGTAATTCGCCACCCATGTCAGTGCTGCTCGTACTTCATCTTCACTGCGCAGATATAGTACTATGTCGTCTGCGTAGGCTGTACAACAAAAACGGTGGCCTTGCACAGCCATGCCTTCCAAACATTGGCGCATGCCCTGGAGCAGGGGTTCCATGGCGAAAGCATACAAAATTGTGGAAAGAGGGCATCCTTGTCGTACAGATCGTGCGATGACCAGGGACGGTGTAAGACGACCATTGCACATGATTTTAGAGGTTGCACTACTCAACAGGCGCATAACCACTGTGACAATACCACCAGGAAAACCCATATTCTGAAGAACTGTCCGTAAATAGAAGTGGTCAACACGGTCGAAAGCGTGGCTAAAGTCCAGTGAAGCCAAGGCGCCAGGGAGACGCTGATGATGCGCTAATGCAATCATGTCTCTGTAACGGCAAAGGGCAGTACGGATGTTGTTGTCGCCTCCTAGGGAAGTCTGGTCGCAGGATGTGACGTAACGTGCGACCTTCTTGAGTCGCGATGCCAGTAGCCGTGTGAATATTTTCATGTCGCTGTTGGGCAAAGTAATTGGTCGATAGTCCTGGACCCTCGATAGCCCGCGCGGTTTATGTACGGGGATAATAATTCCTTCTAGAAAGGCGCTCGGGACCACTGTCATCGGTGACATCGGCTCTTGTGCGATTGCCGTCCACGTGGAAGCCAACAAATAGTGAAAACTTTTATAAAATTCGATGGGTATACCGTCAGGTCCAGGAGTTCTGTCATCGGAACCCGCCTTGATAGCGTCTACCACTTCATCTGTGGTTACGTGGTCTTGGAGGTCATGCACTGCATCCTCCGGAAGAGTGTTCGTAGTAAGCTGAGCGACTTCTGTGACCAGTGCTGCAGAATGAGGTACGGCTGCGTATAGCCCGGCAAAATGAGCATGGAGAGCACGACCGATGCTTTGTTGGGTGTCGTGCCGGCGCCCTTCCACATCAGTGAGGACTTGGATCACAGCTCGTCGTCGTCGTTGTCTTTCCTGAAGGAGGTGGTACATCGACGGACGTTCTTGAGGGATTCGATTAGAAGCTCGAGAACGGACTACAGTGCCTTCTAAGTTACGCCGCATGATCAAGGAGATCTGCGCCATCGTGCGATGGACCATCGACTGCCGGGCTGGCGAGAAAGGCATCGTCGTACAGTCACGTAGAATGGTGTAGTAGAAGTGCAGGGTATTAGTTTGCCACGCCTTTAGTTCCTTCCCAAAACTCATCAGAGTCTTCCTGAGGGACGGCTTTGCACAGGAGAGCCACCATGATAAGGTGGAGTCATAGGCTTCTCGACGATGGTGGCAGCGTGCCCACGCTTCTTCGACCATACGGCGACAGTCTGAGGAGTTCAGGTGAGCGACATTGAGTTTCCACAGACCACGACTATGCCACACTTGCTGTCGGGCGAGAGTGACGTCACAGAGGTACGCATCATGGTCTGAAAAGGCCAAGGGCCAGACTTCCGCATGACGTGTGCCATCAGCAAGGGAGCGGGTAACGTAGATGCGATCTATGCGGCTTGACGAGTGAGAGGTGTAGAATGTATAGCCCGGTTGAATTCCGTGGAGCTTCTTCCATGTGTCAACAAGTCGGAGACGGTCGATGACCACTGAGAGGGATGCACAAGAGGAATGTCGCCGGGAGTTGGTCCGCGGGCTCTTGTGTCGAGTTAAAATCCCCACCGAGTACCGAATCGTCCTGCGGACCGGTGAAGAGGGGTGTGACGCTTTCGGCAAAAAAAGTTTGTCGGTCATGACGGCGGCCAGTGCCGGACGGAGCGTAGATATTAATAATATGCACGCCGAACAGTGTGAGGGCCATACCTCGCGCAGTGGGGAGGTAGATGACGTCCTCTGCAGGGAGTCCGTCGCGTAGCAGGATGGCGACGCCGCTACCGGTATCGGATGCGGGGGAAACATGGACGTTGTATCCTGTGGGAAGTAGGAAGTCAGCCACAAACACCTCTTGTAAGAGTGCTATATCCACATCCCCAGAGTAAATAGTGTCTCTGAACATGGCCAGTTTATGGGGGGCACGAATGGTGGCAAGATTCATCGTGGCGATACGATATTGCTGTGTACGGTCACCCTCAGTATTTACAGAACGTGCGGTAGATGTAGCCGGCAGGTGGAGACCCGCCGGTGGTCCCACCGTGGTGATCATTACTGGCGGGGCGCCAGCCCCAGTGTCGCCGCGGTTGACTCCTGTGCAGACACGCTGGCAGTCTGTTCCACTTCTTCTTCAACGCCATCGGCCCAGGAAGCTGACGACGCGGACATGTGACGGTCACGTACTCGCGGAACGGGTGTTGTGGATTTCGCAACATGGGTGGCATGGGGACCGCCGTCATCATTCGTTGACAACGGCGAGGACACGTCCCTGGCTGGGAGAGTAGGCGTCACAGGAGGGGCGCCTGTTGCTGCCACATCGCGTGACTGGACGCAATGTGGGAGATCACCGTCAGACATCAGGTCGACATCTCGTGGGGCCGTCTGAGAAAGGGCGTCATCGGAAGGCGTTCGTCCTCGTTTCCTGTGTTTGCGAGGCGACCGCTGTTTTCTGATGTAGCCTTCTGAATCAGAATGTGGTCGCCCGTCGTCTGACGCCTAACCCGTCTGGACAAAGGCAGACGTCGGCACAAAACTGTGGTCGACGTCTATGGTTCCAACAGGAACATCGGTTTCGGTCTGCAAACCGGACGGTCCTGAAGCGAGCACTGGAGGCGACGCCGTGCTTGTGTCCTCGGTGCGTTGTGCTGCGGCGAGTGACGTTGACGATACTGCTGGCGCAATCGAGATTGGTATGACGGGGTCCTGTGCAACCTTGGCGTAGGTGATGGGTAAGGACGTGACCGTCGAAGCCTGGGTCTCTTCACGTAATAGCGTCTGTATTAAACGGCGGTGTAAGCATTCGGAACGTACATGTACCTCCTGGCCACATCCTGCGCACGTTCGTGGCTGTCCATCATACATGACGATGGCCCTCACACCGCCAATCAGCAGGTACGATGGGACATGTTTCGTCAGCTCCATTTTTATTTGCCGGACGCCATTTAATACGGGGTAGGTCGTAAATGTTTGCCACTTCTCCGCGACGTGACCCAAGACGGTGCCATATGGTTGGAAAGCGGCAATGTCCACATCCTGAGGCACCTCGAACGGGAGCTCCAACACCCGCAATGTCCGGAGACCGAATCCAGCATGGGCGACCGTCACAGCTCCCATATGTCCATCAGAGTTTATAAATCTCAGTCGGGTGGCATGACGGTGAATGATGTTATTGCAAATTTCCTCCGTCGACATCTTGATGTAGACAAGACTTCCAGTGATGGAAAAATGTATGCCGATTACGTCCTGGGGGTTCAAACGTAGATCCTCACGTAGGAACTGTTCGACTTCGAAAGCTCTGGGTCGTGGATGTTCGGCCTGAAACGTTACTTTGATCGTTGCTCGGCGGTACGAGTGCGCCATGGTGTACGTTAGTACTGGACTCGATAGACACAAACACCGCGATGCGGAAGTAAACACCGCCGAGAGCGAGCGTCGGACGGCGCGCGGAGCAGCTCCGCACGCTAGCACGGCTGAGAGACGGCTGACGTCCCCTAGACCACGGGTCATTACCATGCCCGTAGCTCACCCATACTTTACACCTCGATCTTTCGTTTCTGCATGTTCGCCGTAAGTGATAGCAGCTGCTTCAAGACAGTTTTATATAGCAATGTCAACATAATTTCGAGAAACAAATGCAATTTCTGTTTGTTCTTTTGTACTTTTCAGTTAGAACAACTTTATAATACACTGTGACATGCTATTAGAGACTACACAGCCAAATAATTGGTTATTTATTTAACCGTAACAATACAGCGATACATTTTTTTTCGTTGTAAGCTGGATATACATTCAGCAGTGACCTATACCCTCACATTCTGATGTTAATGTTTTCATAACTTTTAAGCCTCTAGTATAGCGTTATGTGAGTATTCCACATGTGTCAACTACCTTCTAACGTAAGTAGTCTTTACTTTTAAAACATTTGAATTAAAAATCAGTCTCTTTCACTTTATTTAATGACAAAATTAAGACTAATTACCGTTTTCCGCATACTGTAATTTAGTTTTGAACGATGTTGGAGTCATGCAACTTAACACCAAAACTGGTTATCAGGAAGTAGACCAAGTTAAGGAATTCTGCTAACTTGGAAGCAAAAGAACCCAAGACAGGAGAAGCTAGGAGGACATGCAAGGAGGGTACTCCTGGTGAAGTGAACTCTGTTGGTATCTAAAACTGACCTAAATTTGTGGAAGAAATGTCTGAGAACGTGCGTCTGGAGCACAGTATTGTATGCTGGTGAACCAAGGATAGTGGAAAAACCGGAGCACTTAATTATTAAATGTGAGATTTTCACCAAATGTACGCTACTGTAATTGTCCCACGGAACAGCGTGTTAATAGGGACTGTTGTAAGACAGCCTGTTATCACGATTATATAAGTTTTATATTTGTATGGCTCATGTAAGACGAACTGACATAAAATTGTGCAGCTGGTGCGACAAATACACTTTTCCCAAATTCTTTAACAGCTGCAGTCAATCATCTACAGAAAGCATTATGAGTTAATTGACTTCCATCAACT